>NC_079436.1:3165075-3402575 GCF_903798145.1 Danio aesculapii | reverse complement strand
AAAGTGTAGGTCAAAAACAATCAGCTTGTTGGTTGATAATTTGATGTTTATTTGAGTCAGTAATCAATATAATAGTATTTAAAAAAAGGAAACGGCGCTACTGATGACACTGCTACAGCTAACTGGGACATAGATAGTCTTACTGTGGGACTTTTATTTTGTTTTTGGTTACAAACTAAACATTATTTCTCTTTGGTATGCATTCCTTATAATGAAATAATGACAACATGTAATGCAAGTGGAAAAGTTACTTTTAAAATCAACATTTTACAATGGTACAATGATAAATGCTCATCATGCACTAACAAACTATCTTTTGCTGCTTGTTCAAACTACTTATTTAAAATGAGTTGAAACAACACAATGCTTAAGTTTTTAGGCGGACATTTTAATAATTGTATGTTCAATCCACTTAAATTTGTGAAAACAATTAACTTCCTATATATATATATATATATATATATATATATATATATATATATATATATATATATATATATATATATATATATAATATTATTACTATCGTTTTTTTTAGTTATTATTATTATTATTATTATATATAATAATAAGAATATATAATTAAGTATACTTAATATATATATAAATTTATACAACAGTTCTGTCTGGTTCTCCAATCTGATTGGCTGATAGCCGTGAGATATTAAAGCCCTAGTACAGCCTCTTCACTTTTGTGTATTACTCCGCCCACATAGAGTGACAGCAGATTAATAAACTCACTATAGTTTGACAAATATTGCAGCTGTTGAACAACATAATGTACTTTTGAGTTTTTTAAGGCGAGCATGTAGTTGTTTAGATTGCAACTATGCAGTTTATAAGGACAGTGCCTATTTTAAATATTTATAATTTTGGATATTCAGCGCGTTGGCATCCATCAGCCTGTAATACTGAGCAGAGCAAAGACGATTGACGTTCCGCCACGAGATGGTGACAGAGACTGCATAATAAGTCCTTAGGGGAGACTGGGAGATCTCTGTATAGACTGATGGCATTTCATATAATCTTAAAATGTGAGTAAAATCAGCTGTTTTGTCATCATTTTAGACATTAAGCTAGAGAATCATTCAAATACTAGTTTTAAAGTGACGATTGTGAAGTAGCAACAGTTTCTACTGTTCTGACGTCAGCTGCAGATGTGTATGAACGGCAGAAGAAAGTAGTTCCTCTTAAAAAGGTTTTTTAGACTCTCCGTGTTTGATTTCCTTTTTTATACACACGATTATGCCCTTGAACTGTTGTATAAACGCAATATCACGTAAGTAGCAGTGCGAGGCCTGTAGCCTCAAGCCAACGCACGCCTCCCACCAGTGCCGATATACAGCCATATCTATCGCAGCCATATTGCTACTCGTGTGATATTGCTCATTTATATATATATATATATATATATATATATATATATATATATATATATATATATATATATATATATATATATATATATATATATATATATCTTTAAAAGTAACTAAGTAACTAATTTAGTTACTTTTAAAGTAACTTGAGATGGTTATGTTATACTTTTAAAAGTAACTTCACCCAACAATGTCAATGTTTTGTTTTTTTGAGGGGACCTTATTATTATTATTATTATTATTATTATTATTATTATTGACCATCAGAAGCTGGAGATGAAAGGACAGAATAAAAAAAAACATACATAAAACTAAAAAAGTAAATACCCAATTATAGGCCAAATGCGAAGAAAGAAAAAGAGAAAGAAACAAAAAAAAAATCACCTTGAACTTTACAAAATGTACAAAAACACATGCTCATAAACATTTCAGAATAAGTTATATTTTGTCTTTGTGTCTTTTTTCTCTCTACCAAATACACTTTTTACAAGATGCACTGGAAAGTAACCGAATAAAATGTAAAAATAAATAAAAAATGAAACATAACATGCTTTCACAATGCCTTCTGTCAATGGAAAAAAACAACTGATTACTGAAAACATGCAGCATGCCAGAAATACAACTACTGTAAATATACGATCTCTACATTGTTTGTCAAGATATTTATTGATCTATGATGTGACATCTGAGGAGAATATGTGATATCATGACTGATAAAAGACTAAAGATTAAACAAATGTTTGTGTCTTAATATCAACGATTTGGAATTTAGCTCATTAGAAAATAACGAATCCCTTCTCAGACAGTTATGTATGACTCCTATGTAGTCCTGTGCTTTAAAGGGAACCTGTTATGCCCCTTTTTACAAGATGTCAAATAAGTCACTGATGTCCCTAAAGTGTGTGTGACGTTTCAGCTCAAAATACCACACAGATAATGTTTTATAACTCTCTAAATCTGACCCTTTCAGGCTTTGATCCTAATTGTGCAGTTTTGGTGACTGTCGCTTTAAATTCAAATGAGATTAGGAGCTACATGTGCCTGTATGTTAGCATAGTGGCAGATTCAAAAACAGGACTAACGTCTAATGCTAATGAGGGAGATATGTCATTAATGGGCGGGGCTTCCCCCCTCTGATGACACGTATAATGGGAAAATGTCAATCGAAGTGTTTCTGCAGACTGTTTTTATCAAGTGTGATTATAAAGAATGGAGTTAATACATTTTTACTATTAGAAGCTGCTTATATTCACACACTGCTGCCACACAACTGTGTTTAAACCCCTTATAAAAGTCATTTTTGCATAATAGGTCCCCTTTAATAACAAGCAAATGTATGTTAGCCGTAAAAAAAAATGTTGACTCAACTTAAAATTGTAAGAAAACTTGCTCCAAAGCTTTTTTTTTAGTTGACTTTAGTTGAGTCAACTCAAAAATATTTGTGCAAGTTGCCTTACAGTTTTAAGTTGAGTCAAGCAACCGTTTTACAGTGTTGTTTTTTTAAAAAAAAATAGATATTTAGATATTATATTTAGAAAATGGAGATTTTTTACTGTTACATCTGACTTCTACATACATTGCCAATTATTGAATTAGCCACCAATTTATTTTGTTTTCAAAATATTAAGAACGTACAAAATAATTAAATGTACTCATCTAAATAAAATCAAATACAGTGCTTTCCGGATGATTTCACAGAGATGATCGTGTGCTTTATGAGGACAATTTCATAACATCATAACCTTTATTTACTAAAGCGCTGAACTTGGCACTAAATAGAAAGTTGTTTTTTGGGGGGAGAAATGCGTCTAAACATCAATATTTCTGTTTAAATGTCTGCAATCTGAATGCATGTGCCTTATTTTTGTCTGTTTGCCACAGGAACATAACCATAGCTATTTATAATATTCAAAACAAAAATAAAAAAATAAATAAAAGAGCTTCCAAGCTTCAGTGCGTGAATGGTGCCATTTAGTTTTTTTTTCCTTTCTGTCATTCTGTCGCTCAGTAGTTCATTCACACTAAACTAGAAAATAAGCATATATAATTAAATCATATATTTTGTCATATCGTAATTTCTGTATATTTTTTATTTACACTATGCGGATCTCAACAGAGTTATGTGATCTGAATACAAAGTCATACGTTTATCAAAGTTTGAATGCGGTTAAATGTCTGATCAGACAACATTACCTCACGACAGTTCGTAACTTTTTTGATTTAGTGGCTAATTCGGATACATTTTGTACAACCTCATTCGTAAAATTTAGTACGATTTGCTCTTCCCCCAAAGACATTTCAATAGTTCACACTTAGATATTGCTTGGTGCTATTTGCAAGTTTGGCATGCTGTCCTGGAAGAGAACCCTGAGCTCGGAGATAATTGAGCCCAAGGCTCCTGTCTGGTCAATTAGAATTTAAGGGGGTCCAAGATTAGGTAGGTCTGGAGAGCTTCTCCTGGTAAAGGAGGAAAAGGAGGAGATGGGGTGGAAGGGGGGATTCCTCCAAAACCAAGATAAGGCAGTAGGGTGAAATCGGTCTATTTATTGTAGGCTTGGATGAATCTGACTGGATTGTTACTGATTACGGATGAGGGACCAGCCACGATCAATCATATCACGTGCTCCTCTCGAAATTAAGCTGCGGTCACACTGGGCTTTGTGTGTGCAAAATTCTGTCGTGCGGCACTGCGAAAAGGGGCGGGATTAAACAAGATGATTAGACATTTAAAAAAGCGAGCGATCGCTCCATGTTTTAAATTTCTGTCCAGAGAGGTCCTGTTTTGATCCTCGATTGGTCTCACGCAGTTAAGTGATGCGATTTCGCAGGTCAGAGTTCACCAAGCTTGAACTTTGCACCGCAGCGAACTGCGAAATTTAACGCATGACCCTGCGTTTCCGGTCTGACGCATTCGCGTGCGTATGAACGGAAGTCTATGGGAGAAAAAAAGCCCAGTGTGACCGCAGCTTCAGTTTGTAAAACTTCACTTGGGTTTAGGGGTGGGGTTCGGTGCCACGCCTTTTTTTAAAGAATTTACATTTTCATACAACTCAACTCATACGAATTAGCCACTAATCTGACATGTGAAATAGTTACGCTTCCTCATGAGATCAGGCTGGATCAGAATCTCAGACCCTGTCATTTGGTCACACAGTGGCATTCTCCCTGCCAGCTGTTATGTTAAATAATTAAAAATAATAATAATATGGAACTTCAGTGTTCTATTTTACACAGATATACGGAATTCTGCATCCATAAAGTCATTTAAATACACTGAGTTCAGCCTCTCCATGATTGTGGATGGGTTTGTTGATGCAGTTATTTAAGAACGACCTAACTTACAAGCACAGATGATTGTTTAATGTGGATATTTCTGCAAAATATTTCTAACAAGTTTACCATGTCACGTGAAAACCCATGGTGAAGCAGTACACAGTACACCCTCGATCTAAAAAAAAAATATTGGAATTTATTAGATACAGTTGAAGTCAAAATTATTAGCCCTTCTGTAAAAAAAGTTTTAAACATAAACTTGTATATTTTTCCGTGACGACAGCACATTATATTTTACTAGTTATATTGCAAGATACTAGTGTTCAGCTTTGTTTCAATTTACTAGAACTTCTATGTTGCTTCTATGACAAAATCTACATTGTTAAAGCGCTTCAGAAATAAAAGATTAATTGAACTGATTAAAGTTTACGAAGGCAAATATATATATATTTATTTTTTAAAGGTTTATTTTTGGCCTTTATTAGATAGGACAGAAATGAAACAGGAAGCAGAATTGGAGAGAGAGAGGGGGGTTGGGTTGGGAAATGTCCTCAAGCCAGGATTCAAACTCAGGATGCCCTGACATGCTACTGCACCATATGTCAGTGCGCAAACTACTAGGCTATTGCACCGACGAAGGGTTGATACATTGTTTATAACAAGAACTACTATATACATATTAAAATCAGAAAAGTAAATTTAGATTTCACGACAACTGTAATAATAATGAACGTGAGGCTTAACTGTCAGAGCCAGAAAAAGAAACTTCTTCTTTAAAAATATATAATTTTTCATATATTTATGATGATTTTTTGATGAATCAAGACAGATTTGTGATATTTGTGTTTACATATTTACATATTACATATTTGTGTTTCCTTTCTGTGCAGGAATTTATGCATACGCATGTTTAGAGAATAAAACCTACTGACATTAAAACTGGTTTTTAATTGTTAATGGTTTAAACACTGCTTTTATTCCAGCTAAATTAAAAATAAATAAAACATCACTTATTTGACAACGTATAAAAAATTCACAGGAGGGCCAATCATTTTGCCTTCAACTGTATATAAGGATATTAATTTCCTTCCTAGAAATACAACGCAGAAAGAGTGTACTGTATAGCTCCTTTCCAATGTAGATTGCTGCATGGTTTATTCTCAACTTATTTTGCACCTTCCAGCTATTTATGAAGCGCATGGCGTATTTCATTTATTAACCATTGTCCTGAAAAGCCCTGCTGCGTCAATTTTAGCAATAAATTCGGCAGCTTTTAACAAGGATGGACAGATCTGTCATCATGCGGAAGCCTAAATCATGGAGAGACCAATCTTCCTTGTGATATCTCTAGGATTTCTTTACCATCCGAATGGCACATAGTGGTTTCACTCGCTCCCTGAACAGTCATTTGTAGAGTTCATTTAAGGCTGAGATAAATCTTAAATAGGCTGGCAAAAGAGTTCCGCTGTCAAGAAACAACATAAAAAGGAAGGAAAAGTAAATCTTTTTCATTCCTTGCAAGGACTTTTCCTTGAGATGTTCCATAAATTATATTGAAAAAAAGCACAAATCAAAAGTATTGCTTTCCTAAGGGCCTTGTCGAAGAGAATTACAACACAAAGTGAATGCAAGCACACAAACAGTATGGTTTGTGTGGTTAGTGGTTATTTAGCATACTTAGATAAGTGGTGTATATAATAGACTTATAACGTTATTTAATCTATTTACATATGCATACACAGTCTTGTGTGGACGTAGAATACGTGTGCATGCAGAATAAATCTGACAGCGTTTTGTAATTGCAAATCCCTCCTGCATTTTAAGCCCAATTCACACTGCCAGCAACACGCTGCGACAATCGATCATTCATTTCAATGGAGAGCCAGAAACTTCTAGGCACCTCCAGTTAAATAAGTGACCATTGACCATTATTGAATGGATGTGGGCGTGTCCAGTGATGCAACAATGTTGAAAATACATCAACTTTATGCTGTGTTCAAACCAAATGCAAAGCACCATGTCACTTGCTCTCATTTACCCGTGGGATGTTTTTCATCTCACTCGAATATTTCGCTAGAGTTAAATTCGTGATTGAGGCAAACTCCACACGTTTGCAGCATAAATATTGCACATCAAGCCTGATTTTATCCTTTCTCTTTTATAATTTCACTTTTTCCGTGAAGGCGCACACACAGCCGTGCGTTATGGCGGCTTTCATCCGCTTGTTAAGTGTGACGTCACTTGAAGCGACTTGCGGACTATGAGGAGGCTCAACAAATGGTAATAATTATATGTTTACATGATCATGATTTAGGCAACACAGTGGAGCAGTAGGTACTGCTGTCGCCTCACAGCAAGAAGGTCACTGGTTCGAGCCTTGGCTGGGTCAGTTGGCGTTTCTGTGTGGAGTTTGTATATTCTCCCTGCATTCGCATGGGTTTCCTCCGGGTGCTCTGGTTTCCCCCACAGTCCGAAGACATGAATTGGGAAGGCTAAAATTGTCCATAGTATATGAGTGTGAGTGAGTGTGTATGGATGTTTCCCAGAGATGGATTGTGGCTGGAAGGGCATCCGCTGCGTAAAATATGTGTTGGATAAGTTGGCGGTTCATTCCGCTGTGGCGATCCCGGTATAATAAAGGGACTAAACCGAAAAGAAAATGAATGAATGATTGATCATGATTTGTGAAAGTATTACATTGCTTTGTAAACGTTTATTATTATCATTTGTTGAGCCTCCCCATACAGTTTGTGTATATATATATATATATATATATATATATATATATATATATATATATATATATATATATATATATATATATATATATATATATATACATATAATGTATGTATGAAGAGTTTAGATGCTAAAACCTCTAAGTTTTTTGGGAAAATTAGCATTTTTCTCAGCCTTCTATGTTTTATGTTGAGTTATTTGACTGTAAAGCCATGAAAACACCTTATTTTTGCCATAAAAGTGAAATTTCCTGAACCTACACAAAGGAGCCTGGTAAAAATGTTCATTTTAGAAGAATTTTTCAGATGGCATTAAGAGGTTTTTGCATATGAACTCTTCACATCCATGTCTAATATTAGATAGCCAGAAAGTGATAATTTTTTTCTGAATTGGTAAAATATTGGTGTCTGTGATGCAGCAAGTCCAGAGACTGTTTAGTACACCATGATTTTATATAAAATTCACTTTAATGTGTGATATGACTAAAAAAGGTGTCAAACAAATATTTTCTCAATTCAAATGAGTAGCGGCTTGGATCCGGAAACAGTATTTCATACGTCACGACTTAACAAGCGGATACTTGATGTGTTTGCTGTTGTACTATTATTCGTAACAACAGGGGCGACTCTGAGTTACTGCCATGACGAAACAGCAGTGAAGAAGAAGTCAGCGAGTGGAGTTGATAAATGACGGAATTTAACCATATACAAAATGAACAGGTTGAAGAAACATTCGGAGGAAACTTTTTAATACAGTATCAATGTGTCATTTAGGTTATATTATACATATCTAAGTTAACTGTGTGCTTTTGCTTTACAAAAATGCCCTGCACTAAATAATGTCACGAACACCGAGATGATGGTACAATTGCCGCGTGCACCAAAAAAGACTTGCAGATGCATCGAGTAGTGTGTTCGAGTAGCATGACGCTATTTGCCTATGTTCATGCATTTGCATTGCCTTTGTATCAAACCTACTCTTGCAAATTCCATGTTTGGTTTGAACCCGGCATAACGAAAACGATTCTGAATGCAACTCTCATGACCGACATCCAATAGGAGCATCAATAGAGCTCACGTGATCCGGTTGTATTCTCCGTTCACAGATCGACGTTTGTCGCGGATAAATAGCCACAACGACACACATCGTCTTTGTAATTAGCTTGGATTTAAAGCTAGCTTTGGAAATTAGCTTTGGATAAAATCGTCTGCTAAATGACTAAAAATTAAGCGTGTTGTGTACTGATACTTTTTATATTTAGTGTTTGTCCTCCAAAATTTGTATTTTCAGTGGCAACAAATCGACAAACGTCATCGTAAATGTTACCATAGCAACTTCAAGTTGGGAACACCCACTAGCGACTTCAATCGCCACACACAGGGCGAAAGGCAGCTTCAAAGTCGCTGGCAGTGTGAATGAGGCTTTAATTCGTTTGGAATTAAATCACATACAAACACATACCTTTAAACAAACTTGTCAAGCAATAACTCTGTCGACAATTATCCATCCAAGACTGGACTTCATTGCCGACGTATATCTTGGCCGATGAATGATTTCATTCAAAATGTCTCTCAAAGAAAGCCGTAGATCATTCCCCTAGGTTTGCTACTGTATATTATACAGCTACACCTTTCCCACTTGCTCCACATGGAGAAAAAAAGGCCCTCAAAAAAAAGTGCTTTCGTCTGTTAAGTAGGTTGAAGCCTTTGAGATCTTTCCCCAAACCAGGACTTCTCTCTTTTTGCTTAGCGCTCATTCATTGCTGAGAGATATTCTGCACGGTCACGATGCTTCGTTTTATTACCCCTTACAGGTGTAAACCTCTTCTTTTTGTGTGCACTGTTTGCATTCCACATAGCAGCACCAGCGCACCTGGCACTGGCACGGTCTGGTCACCACCCGGCTCTGGGTGTTGTGTCCCCTGCCGCAGCAGATGGCCTCGCAGTTCTTGTCCTTGTAGCATTTACGAGCCAACGTGCCCGCTGAATACTTGCTCGGCCTGCAGAAGCTGGGCGAGTCCTCGATGTGAAGCAGATCTGGGGTGCGGGGGATGTCCGGCTGGGGAGGCTGCTGGCTCTGGGATCGACTCTGGGAGATCTCCCCCTCCCCGGTGGCCTCGTTGGTGGAACTCGCCACCTTGACTGACGTCTCGTATCGCTGTTTGAGCTGCTTGCCAATTTCGTGGAAGGGCGCCAGCTGCCTCCAGCATGTCTGCACGGTGCACGAGCCAGAAACGCCATGGCACTTACAGGTGGTCTCGACTCCTGTCTTGATCACCTGTGTGGGACAAATATTAAAAGCAGTGAGCAGTGACATAAATCAGATGAACATTTTCATATGTCAATAATATTGCTTTATTAATTTAAAAACCAAACAAATTTAGATTTACACACATTTACACAAGTAAATAAACAGAATTAATGTTGGGCCAAAAATCTGCGGAATTCTGTGGAAAATCTGCGGAAAATCTGCGGAATTCTGCGGAAAATCTGTGGAATTCTGTGGAAAATCTGCGGGATTCTGCGGAAAATCTGTGGAATTCTGTGGAAAATCTGTGGAATTCTGCGGAAAATCTGCGGGATTCTGCGGAAAATCTGCGGAATTCTGCGGAAAATCTGTGGAATTCTGTGGAAAATCTGCGGGATTCTGCGGAAAATCTGCGGAATTCTGCGCGCACAGATTCCATGTGGGCCTACTCATATGCTACACCCTCATCATTTGCATGTATGCCTACTTTAGGTCATTCATCCAGACCTGATGAGCATAAACGTCATCAAGAGAACACAGACTCATATGTAGCTCTGAGATCATTAATATGCAGGCCTCAGGCTGTGTTTGATAAGCAACAACGTTTTTAGTGACAAAACAATGGTAGTTTCCCTCCCTTAGTTATTTTAAAGCTTATCTTTAACTTACTAAGTATGTGGGGCTTTTATTTTGAAAACGCAACCGCAGATTGTTTACTACTGTATGCCTTACTGCGCAACGACTGCATGAGACATGTTCAAACACACATGTATTCAGCTGCACTTCGAAGAGGCATAAGGTATGCTTAATTGTATCTTTTGTTAATTTATCGTTAATTTATCGTTAAGATATATTAAATTTGAAGCGTATGTTTCAACAAACACATGTAGACTGCTGAATGAGCTATAAGCACATTGGCTTTTCATTTTCAGCCAGGCAGGGCTTCTGGTGAGCTGTCTTTCCATTACAAAATTGTCTTGTTTAATATCTGATTTCTTTAAAAATCAGTGATCTTCACTGCCTGTTAGATATACAATGTGAAGTGTGTCTCAGATCGGACAAGAAGCACTGCATTAAATCCCATTTCCCCCCGCAATGTCTTTAAAATATGACAGTCTATTTTACTCCAGTATTTTCAATGGTATTTCTGCACTAGCCTGCTGCTACTGACCGCACTGGTGGTTACACGTTCTCGTTCTACGCTTAAACAACTAAATGAATGCTGAAGTCTTTTTAATTGAATGTATTGTAATTACATTACAACATCGATGCTGTAAAAACAGCCTTGTGAAATTGAAAATAGTCACATTAGACTTTCACCGGAAGTTTATCGCTGGCTTTAAAACTCAAGCTGTGCATAGAGCCCATCGTGTCAAATCAATCCACTGTCATCTGTTCATGCAGATGATATTAAGTACTGGCAGTGTTTTCTTTGACATTATAGCTTAAATATATAACGCAATACCTCTCTATCACTCTCTTTTGTCAAGTTGAATTATATTTAGCCTTTATCCACATCTTGTGAGCAAAATAGGTTAATGTTACTCTGATTGGGTTTATATTTGTCCATGCATGTGTGTGCGTGTGTGTGAGTGAACTGCATGTCAGAGCAGAGCTCATTAATATTTACAACATGAACCAATCATATGGTCAATTATGGACCTCCTGATTCTAGGGGTATTTTATGGAGTAATAAATGAGCAAATAAAATAGTTTCTGGAGATTTTTTTTAAACTTACTGAAGCTATAAACCTACTATGTAGATATCAGAGAACAATTTAACTTATTAAACCAACGCAGTATATGGCACCTTTAAGCTAAATGTATATTCAATCTGTTATTAAAGCAATGTTATTATAAAAGATGATAATTAAGGTGGGCTCGACCCCCATCTTGATCACCTGTGCGGGACAAATATTAAACGTAGTGAGACGACACACATCAAAGGAATGTTAGTGGAGAATTTGACCAAACATCAACATTTACGTCTCCAATTATCTCAGCAGACACAGCACAGAGCTCAGCTGTGCCAGATCAAAGACACAGTGAGTGCGGTGTTTACCGTGCCCTCATGCTGCCCCCGAAGAATCTGTAAAGGTCAGTTAAACAGATGATATTTACGAAACAATCATTTTGAGCCGATGACTTTGATGTGCCCACATATTTTGATTGCTTTTACCCTTCTCATCTAAAGCCTGAGGAACAAAACATGCCATTGAGGAGCATCGGGTATTATCTTCATTCTTGTCTAATCGTTTCACGTGACGTCACACTAAGGCAAGGCTTTTCTTCGTTGATTGCCATTTATTTTTATCAGGGTCAGATATTTAGACTAAAAGACTCCAAGATTTACAAAACAGGGTCCGAGACAGCAATCATATATGATTGAAGTCAAAATTATTAGCCCTCTTTTTCTTTTCAAATATCTCCCAAATGATGTTGAACAGAGCAAGGAATTTTTCACAGTATTTCCTGTAATATTTTTTCTTCTGGAGAAAGTTTTATTTGTTTTATTTCGGCTAGAATAAAAGCAGTTTTTAATATTTTTTAAAACTATAAAGGTCAATGTAATTAGCCCCCTTAAGCAATACTTTTTTTCGATTGTCTAGAGTACAAACCACTGCTATACAATCACTTGCCTAATTACTCAAGCTTAATTAACCTAGTTAAGTCTTTAAATTGCACTAAGTCCTGACAGTATATTTTTCAACACCAAAAAAGGTTTTGCATCAACGAAAGCTGTTAGTAAACCTGGCCCCAAGTTCATTATGTATATCTCACTTATGATGGGAACACTGCACATGCAATTATTTGCGAAATATGTCAAATTGCATGATTAGCATATTCCCAGGATAACTATAAAGAGAATTCTTAACATGGCTAAGGTTGCTCTGTTAGTGACTGAAATACTGCAGCAGGTTCTGTATATGATTCGCAAGTGCCCCTAACTTGCCATTTGTTCACATGGAGGTGAACTAATATTTGTGGTTTGAAACAAAATGGAAACTTGCCAGGTCTGCAGGTCTATTTGCCCTCCAGTGGCTAAAAACAATGAACAGCTAGAACTGTCTTCATCAAAAATACCATCAGCAATCATTGAAGCTGTGATTTAAAATAAGTAATTTAGGATACATATATGCTGTGTATATATATATATATATATATATATATATATATATATATATATATATATATATATATAAACACTCACCGGCCACTTTATTAGGTACACCTGTCCAACTGCTCATTAACCCAAATTTCTAATCAACCAATCACATGGCAGAAACTCAACAAAGCGAGCATCTGAATGGGGAAGAAAGTGGATTTAAGTGACTTTGAACGTGGCGTGGTTGCTGATGCCAAACGGACTGGTCTGAATATTTCAGAAACTGCTGATCTACTGGGACTTTCACGCACAACCATCTCTAGGGTTTACAGAAAATGGTCCAAAAAAGAGAAAATATCCAGTGAGCGGCAGTTCTGTGGGCACAAATGCCTTGTTGGTGCCAGAGGTCAGAGGAGAATGGCCAGATTGGTTCCAGCTGATAGAAAGGCAACAGTAACTCAAATCTCTGAACACACAACACGTCCAGCCTTGAGGTGGATGGGCTACAGCAGCAGAAGAACACACCAGGTGCCACAATTCTCATAGGCTCACCAAAATTTGACAATAGAAGATTAGAGAAACGTTGCCTGGTCTGATGAGTCTCGATTTCTGCTGCGACATTCGGATGGTAGGGTCAGAATTTGGCATCAACAACATGAAAGTATGGATCCATCCTGCCTTGTATCAACGGTTGGTGGTGGTGGTGTAATGGTGTGGGTTTTTTTTTCTTGGGCTCATTAGTACCCATTAGTGTATATATATATATATATATATATATATATATATATATATATATATATATATATATATATATATATATATATATATATATATACATACACACACACTCACCGGCCACTTTATTAGATGCACCTTACTAGTACTGGGTTCGACCCCCTTTTGCCTTCAGAACTGTCTTAATCCTTCGTGGCATAGATTCAACAAGATGTATATATAGATAGATATAGATATAGATATAGAAAGAAAGAAAGAAAGAAAGAAAGAAAGAAAGAAAGAAAGAAAGAAGAAATCTTGAGGTTCATGAATTGATGCATGTGGTTTAAGAATAACTATCCTAACTGATCTACTCACAGCTACTGAATGTACATTTTACATTACGCAGAATGGATTAGTGACCACAATGTTTGATTCCTTCAACATTTCAGTAAGAAGGTGAACTTGAAGATAAGCATAAAAAGTCGCTGTCTGGACTGTTTCTGTTGAACAAGTGGTAGACTCGTTCAACAAAAAAACAAAAACTGCAAATCTACCACAATGGAAGGAGAGGGAAATGTGTAATGTCAGCTTTAAAAACGCAGGTGATGCCGAGGCTAGCACATTCCAGGTTTGTTCACCATATGGGATTTGACCCCAAACCCCTTACACCTCCTTGCGTGTGCAGATGGACCAAAAAATGCAGCGCTGTAAATCTCTTATCGGAGACAAAAAAATGGCCCGAGGACGACTGCTTCAGATGGACTGAGCAAAGAGTCCTGAGCCGTGTTGTAATTTATATCCATTCTAACACTAAAACTAACAATATGGGACAATCTGTTGGTGCCAGACCTGTAGTTTACTTTGGCTCTCTGTTATGGCTCTTTTTCTGTTCCTCCTTTTTTTTGTTTTTACTCTTACCAGGGCCTCAATGTTACCTCGGCTCTTTCACTTACCGAAAACAAAGGAAAACATGGACAAACGCAGTGTTTCTTAGACAGAAAGCAAAACGAAAATCACAAGGCGCCATATACTATTGAACTAAAAAGATGCTTAAAGGTGCCATAGAATGCATTGAAAACAGACTGTTAAATTATCCTCTGGTATACACATATGGTATGTGACTTAATGCACAATTTTCAATGTAATTAAAATATTATAAGCTCATTAAGAACCTTGGAATTTACCCCAATGACTGAAAGGTCTGATTTGACCTTATTTGGAAGGGTCATGAATATTAATGAGCTCTTTTCTGACATGCAAAATGATTCATGTCCTCATTAAATTACAATCTTTCCATCTGAACTGGTGAAGAGGTTTATTTTAGTTTATTGGAGTGAGTGAGCTATTTTTATGTTAACAGAGTAACCTAGGTAGCTCCTGGGTTGTTGCGGATGAATTATAGGCTAAATTATAATTATATTCAAAAAAGGGACCAAATAGAGATTTATTTAGAGTTGTATTTCATGAATTAATTGTACATGAGAACAAACCTCCAAATAAACATGCGAGTTTTATGTTTATTGGCAACCCTTACCTTCAGAAAATTCAAAGAAAGAGCTGAGTGATATGACACAGTGCATAAATGTGCAATAAACACTTAAATTTAGCATTTTACATGTGTCTGTTGGCTCGTTAAAATCTAATGTGTAGTTTTGGATACTAATGATGAGCTGTGAAGAGATGAATACTCCATGAGAGCACTATAAAGCCAGTCTCGTTTTCAAAATAAGAGTTTGACAGACTTAAAAAAAATAAGGGGAAAAATATCATTGTTGTAATCTCATTAAGAAACATTGTGGCCAATCAAATAAAGCCTAGGGTGTACATACCTGATATTGTATGTAAAGGTATGCCATTTCCATGTACTGAACTTTTATTTTAACTTCTAACCATGCCTATATCCAGATTTTCATTCTATGGCACCTTTAAAGGACCTACAAAGTTGGTGAACATCCAATCAACTTCTTTAAAATAGCAGATAATCTCAAAAAAAGATGTTTTCTGCCTTTATTTGGGCCACAATTTTAGTTTTGTGGAAATGCTTGAAATCCAAGGCAATGTGATGCTCATCACAACAGCAGGTACTGTGTATTATCAAATACGCAAGACATAATGTATATAAATATGTATCTATTTGCTAATTTTGCCTTAATTCTGAAATCAGTTTACACTTTGTTTTAATTACATGTACTTACTATATGGTTATAATATAACCCTAATATGAGGTTTAGGGTTAGTTACATATAGTTATTGATATTTATTGTAATTACGTTAGTAAGTGTATGGAACATGTGTACCTGAAATGAAAGTTTTCCCCTAAAGTGTTCAGATAAAGTGTAAGTTAATAGCAAAAATCTGGAGCTGTCTAAGACTCTGAAATGTGTTTTAGACTAAGAGTTTCATCTGGGTTAACCTAGAGCCAATAGACAACAAGATACAGGGCAGGGTAATTCATAGACCTGCAACAGAACACCAGCAAGCAACCATTGACTCCTTATAATCTTCAAGTCAGCGCACAAACAAATTAGATCATATAGTCCTTGTGGGATGCCATTTTTGACAGGAATAAATCCAGTGTTGTGTAAGAACTCATATTGTTCCCTGTATTATTTGTGGTATGCATGTTTGGTTGTGAAATGTAGTTTCTAGACAAGGCAGAGATGTCAACGATTCTTCTGTTATTAATTACTCGCCCTCGTGATGTTCCAAACCCCTGAGACTTTTGTTCATCTTCAGAACACAAATTAATATATTTTAGATGTAATCCAAGATCTCGCTCATCTTCCATTGACAGCAATGGTCCAGAGACATTCAAATTCCAGAAAAGGAACCAGAACTTTGTCAGAACACTGACTTCAGGGTGTAATCATATAAAGCTCCAAGAACACTTTTGTATGCCAAAAATAAAGTCTTTCTCTTTGTGATTTGTATTGTGCAGATTATTGGTCAACCTTTGGTTGTGTTTAATAGTGCTATATAAATAAAATTGACATTGAAGTTTATGTCAATGTCAATTTTATTTATATAGCACTATTAAACACAACCAAAGGTTGACCAATGTGCTGCACAATACAAATCACACAGAGAAAGACTTTATTTTTGTCTATGTCTTCTGTGTAATGGTAATTCATCATAATGCCCATAATAAATGTGCACCCCAATGATCTGACATGGGAGAAAAGATTTATTTACATATTTACATTTGAACCACAGAAGTAACATGGACTGTTTCAACAATTTTTTGTTTCCTTTTCTGGACTTTGAACATCTCTGGACCATTACAGTCTATTGAGGGTAAGAGAGCTCTTGGATTTAATTTAAAATAGCTTAGGGTGCTTTCACATCTGTAGTTCACTTCATTTGATCCGGACCAAGGGCAATAACTGATACATGTAATAACATTTTCTGCCGTTTTTAGGGTCGTTTTCACACAACACTGCTGGCTTTGGTCCGAACCAGTTTGTAGCGCTGCCACATAATTGAGTTTATGCTGACTGAAAAATTCATTAAATGTGTGAATAGGCCATGCGGTTAAGCATACTCGCACTTAGTTTTTTGTAGCCCAAATATAAAGAGTAATGGACTTATTTTACAGTCTTTATTTTGAAGTGATGAGGAGAAGTGAATGTGTCTGTAGTCTATTTCCTGTTCTAACTGTTGCCGTTTTTTTTATATATATATATATATATACACATTTACATAACATACACACCACAAGGCGGAGATAGTGGGCACATGGACACTGCTCAGTGTGTCATCTGAAGAAGCCAGAGGAGCACATGGAGTAGGAGTTTGCTAAATCTACCTGGTATTTCTTTCTTGATTCGTAGGCGAAGGACAATTGTTTTGCGTGGATTTTTTGCTATTTTTAGGACTCATTAGTCTTGCAGACCCACAGTAAAGACTATCCTAGGAGGACCTTTGAGGTACAGCAACAAGGCATGGTTCCAGTTATCTGGACTCAAACTTTGGGGTGAGCGCGACCCATTTTGTACGTACACTCATCCACGGACTTTTGGACTTTACACTCACACACACACACACACACACACACATAAACAACACACAACACACAACATACACACACACACACACACACACACACACATGGGGATTCACCATTTTTGTATTGTGTTATTGTATGAATGTTGTTTGTTTTTATGTTTGAATGTAAGGACATTTTCAGAGATCTGTGTAATTATAATACTTAAAGTATCTTTTATCAATCCATGATAAAATTTGAAAACAGGAACTAGAGAATTGAACCATTTTTTTATATTTATTCTTGTGTATCCCGTTGATTTAAAGACGATCGTTACAAGTTGAAAAGACCCAAAATGCAGTCATCTGACAAAACCCACATCACTCATTGGCCAGATGTTGTTGAACATAGTTCCTAAACTGCTAATCGATTGGTCAGAATTAACATGCGGGAAAATGCCAATGAAACTCCCGCAAGTAAACAAACTGGCAGACACAAAATGTCGCTTTTTACTATGAACTGATTGTATCCCTGCTCATAGTATACTATATAGTTTGTATACATCTTTTCAGACAAACTATACATTTTGAGAATGAAGCGCGGCTGCAGCTGGAAAACGATGTTTTAATGCATCGCACGTCACTTCAGGAGTTACAATTAATTTAGCTAAACTGCGACATCTTGCGGAAATATTACCAACGATCCATCAGGTAATGTTTTTCCCCCTCTTTTTCTCTGTTGGTAAAGCACTGTCAACAAATATTTTTCCTCCACATCCCATAATGCACAGCACATCGGCCTACGGCAACTGGACTAGTCCAAAAGGCGAAGTACTGTTTGCGACTAGTACTTGCGGTAGTAGATGTGTTAGAACAAGGGTCACCAATCTCAGTCCTGGAGGGCCAGTGTCCCTGCAGGGTTTAGCTCCAACTTGCCTCAACACACCTGGCTGGGTGTTTCAAGTATACCTAGTAAGACCTTGATTATCTCATTCAGGTGTGTTTGATTAGGGTTGGAGCTAAAATCTGCAGGACACCGGCCCTCCAGGAACAAGTTTGGGGACCCCTGTGTTAGAAAGTAACTCGTAACATTTTAATGATATTTTGGCAAACAGAGCGAAATGACTCGTAAAAAGATTCATTCATCTTAATTAACGAAACTCAAAGGTCAGAGTTATTAAAATTATCCTAGCTACCCATCACTACTGGAGCTCAAAAAACCAAATAGAAATATACTAAGATTACAGAAGACGAAGAAAAAACATATCCTACCTTCATTCCTACATTGCTGTTGTGCATGTCTATCCGGGCACGGAGGTCCTTGTTGGACCTCTTACCCAGGAAGTCTTTAACAAATTTGTTGCTGTATTTGAGGTTGTCCCCACAGCCTCCCCACTGCCAAGCCTTGCGGTTCTCCAGGTCCGGAGCCTCGTCACAGGTACATCGCTCCATTCGGCCAGCACTGCAGGCTTTGGCCATGGCGTGGGTCAGGCCTGCTGAAGAGATGGCATAGAGGAACGCCGTCTCCTTGAAGCCTGTCAGGAATATGGGTATTATTATGAGTAGTTCATTCATTGTCCTTTTGCTTAGTCTCTTTTTATCTTATTTAACACGGGAAGAACATGCAAACTCCACACAGAAACGCCAACTGACCCAGCTGGGACTTGAATCAGCGACCTTCTTGCTGTGAGGCAAGCGTGCTAAGCACTGAGCCACCATAAGATTATTATGACCTGTAATTTTCCTTGCTGAATTTCTCCTATTTGCCTTTATTTTTGCTCATGACCACTGCATTTCAAATTATGGGTGTTTTGGGAATTTCAATTCAGAAAAACTAAAACAAATCATTTTAAAGGGGACCTATTAAGGAAAAATCACTTGTATAAGGGGTTTAAACACAGTTGTGTGGCAAAAGTGTGTGAATTTAACCAGCTTCTATTGATAATAATTCATAAATTATTTCTTTTATAATCACACTTGATAAAAACAGTCTGCAGAAACACTTTGATTGACATTCTCGCTTTGTACGTGTCATCAGAGGGGTAAAGCCCCGCCCACTAGTGACCATCTCCCCATCATTAGCATATATCTGCCACTATGCTCACACATAGGCGTTTGTAGCTCCGCCCTCTTATGAAAAGAGCACAATCTCATTTGAATTTAAAGCGACAGTCACCAAAACGACACAATTAGAATCAAAGCCTAAAAGGGGCATTTTCAAAGACTTATAAAACATTATTTGTTGGGTATTTTGAGCTTCACATACACACTCTAGCCACATCAGAGACTTATTTCATCTTGTAAAAAGGTGAAAATGATAAGGCTGTGCTACAAATGATACATATCCGTAGTGAAAACAGAGTGCAAGGTAGGCTTTATTGTGATCCATAATGAAATGAATGTTACACTTGGTATTTTAACATATCACAAGCATATCTGTGGCCTAAGCTCTGCTGGGTTTATTATTACTGTCTCTATTTGTTATTTCTGTACTCCCTGCAGTACAGTAATACTCAACGTGTCTGTATTATTGCTGCGGAAAGACTCATTTTCAAGTTTTTACGTTCTGCTGAAAGTAATTTGCTGATTCTAATAAGCTGTCTTTTAACATTCAATGGATGAACTGTGAAGAGAATAATGACCGCTGATTGTGTACAGTTCAATGTACTGCAAGTCACTTTCATAATTCACACCAAGCATAATGGGGCACAGTGCACACTAAATTTCTAGAGGGAATGCTAGTAACTGCACCAAACCCAGGTTTTGTTTAGCGGTTTAATCAAAACTTTGTATATTGTACATAAATACTGTTCTTCAAACATTCGGTTTATCAGAGAAATGCTAAAAACTCTTTCACAACTACACATTTTGGTTCCATATTGCGCATTCAGCACTAAATCAAGCAGTAAATCAACTTATTATGATGACCTCTTAAGGGTTGTGCAACAGTGAGGACTGAACTCATGGCTAGTGATAAAGCTTGCCATCACAGGAAAGAACATGCATTAAAATATTTGCATTAGAGAGTGTCGACAGAGATGTGAGATGTGTGAGACAAACCAAGGCTTCAAGGCTTGTTTCAGCATCAAACTAGGCTGCGTTCGAAACCTTAGACAGCTGACTTGTTGCCTCGATGCCCTGCCAAGCATTGACTTTGGAGGTAGTGTTTTTACAAGAGGGCACCTCACAATACTGACTTCAGACAAACAGCAGACAACTTAATCATGTACAACAAAATGCAGCGAGCTTTGGTGATAACTGAGGGAATGTTTGCTTACTACAATACTTTGTAGGAAATTATGTCAAGATTGGAAATAATTGGTCAAAAACATGCATTTACGGACAAAATGAAACACAAGCAGAGCTTTCAGATGCCATCTTTATACTAGCTCAGCTGCCTAAAATGGACAACACAGGCTAATTGAGGGATACATACCCAGGGCTACATATTTATGATACCACAAATACATGCTCTGCCATACGTCTGGTTGCATTTTGAGTGTAAAACAAATGCTACAGGGCGGTATGATACTGCCAATAACTTCTGTTACTTTTTACACTATTACCGACAGCTTACCTCCTTTTTGGTATAGTTTTTGGTGTGATCAGTTTGCTCGGTAGCTCGCCTTGTACGGATCGAGTTTCCAATGTTTCCAAATACTATGTAAAACAAAACTAAAAAGGCAGTGTCAAATTGTGGTAAAAACATGTGGCTGCAATACCATTTTCTGCAGCATCTACCTGGATTGTGCCAGACCGCACACCAGTTTATTGGAGGGGTGGACCCAAAGTGATGAAGCCAGTTATGATATGGGGATTGTTAGGAGGTAATGATGGACAGAGGCCAGTGGGCAAATTTTTCCAGGATGCCAGGGATACACTCCTATTCTTTTCAAAGGATATCCTGGGATTTGTAACGACCAGAGAGTCAGGGTTTAACACGTCATCCAAAGACTGTGCTATCTGAACAGTATAAAGTCCCCATCAATACACTGGGGCATTAGAACTAGGGATGCACCGATCCTGATACTTGGAAAAGTTTATAAAGCCTGGCTCATTGTGGTCAAAGTAGTGGATTAAATTAATAAAGTGAAACTGACGGCCCGGCGCATATGAATTGTCATTAAAATTATTTAGTCTAATATAGGCTACTCTGAAATGTGAATATTTCGCTGTAATTTTATATATTAATATTTTAGTTAACAGACCTGTTGGTCAGTTTGTGCGCTGAAGCATAGGCCTTTACGTGGACCTTGTTTTGAACTTCACCTCAAATATCCTTCAGCCCAGGGCTCCCTCCCGAGAGAGGGGAGTTTGAGCTCAGGTAGATCTGGAGAACTCCCCTGCTGTATTAGCTAATAAACAGATAGTTATTGCTCTTCAGAGGAGCATATCTATGGTGCTGATTTGGATTAGTTAATTAACTTAAGTTGCATGTTTTTGGATGGTGGGAGGAAACCGGGGAACCCGGGGGAAACCCATGTGAGCACGGGGAGAACGTGTAAACTCCGTACAGAAACATCGGCTGGCTTGGTAAGGACTAGAACCAGTGACGTTCTTGCTGTGAGGCAACAGTGCTAACCACTGGGCCACCGTGCCACCCATCTAGGAAAAAAGGAGGAGTAGGGGTGGAAGGGGGGATTCTTCAAAATGAAGATGGCTGTCATATGGAACTTTGGGTCTCTATAGTGGCTTAGGAATCGTCTGATTGGTGAATCATAAATTGAATAATGCGGGGCCGGCGGCAAGCAATCATAAGCACGTGATCCTCTCGAAATTAGTTTATAAGTAAACTTCACTTCTCAACAAAAAGTGAGTAAAGTTCAATTCAGACATGTCTTGATGACATTCCTACCTTGGAACACATCTTTCGATGGTAGCGTTTTCCAGCTTTCGGACACAGCCATTGTTAATGTTTATTCACATCTCAACATGATTTGTTAGCATGTAGTAGAAAGTACTCTACTTGCCTCTCTTTAAAATGTTAGCCCTGTATCGGCCCTCCAGCGTGCAGTTCCATCTTTCAAATCGAAACTGGTACTGGCACTCTAAAGCACTCATGCTGATCGCCTCCATCAGAGTCTCGGCCACGCCAGGGTCCCGTCGGCACATTCTGCGCTGTTTCTTCTCCAGTTTGAGTCGATCACACAGCTTGTAGTGCGATTTTCCCGCCCTTTCGTCTGGCTGTGAGGTCAGTGGCAGAATAGACAGGGGTTCATTACCTGTCAGCCTATGAGAAAGATAGATTGAGAAGTCAAAGACTGTCACTTTTCAAAGGCTCATTTTTGCTGACACCATAGTATTGACCTTACTCTTGATGTACAAGTGGGCGCAGCCATCGGAATGTTTTCGGCTCAAGACTTCCGGTCTCATTCACTTCACATTCACTATTATGCTTTTTATGTATAGTCATGAACAAACTTGTTTGTAGAGCAAGTAGTTTGACTGTCGATTTCTGTTGTTTATTATTCCACGTCATTTCCCCTGTAGGCTATTGGATCGGAAGTTCTAAAACAATTGCAAAAACGACCACACTTCCGCATTGAAGAATAAGGTCAATATGTAAGGAATAAAGTACATCCAGGCGGTTGTTATACCAGAATAAAACCGAAAGGCTTGGTTTAAATCAGCAGCCCAATGCAAAGCAGACCACTGTTGTATAAGACTGAAGTTGACCAAAACGAAACCAGCTGAATAAAGAATACTAACTTTATTTACAAGATGGTGCCAAACAGATAAAAACTGATGTGACAGACAAGCAGTTACAAATAAATGTGTAAGTAAGTAAATAGATGTTAACTTTTTATTGATGGTCAAGGTGATTCATATTTCTGGAAGAGCCTGCATTTATTTAGCGGTCACTATTTGGGAATAACATATCTTGGAATGTCATGACTGACCAATCAGAATCGAGTATTCCAGAGAGCCATGTAATATTTAACAATAACAGCAGCCTGAATGTACTTTATCCTGCTTTTTACATAGATACATACCACAAAACCAAAGAATTAGACACTAACATTGTTCTGAGTCGTAACAGTTTATTAATACTTAATTCAAGTTAATTCTACTCATCTGAAAAGAGTTTTGAACTCAGTGTTGAAGGTAATGAGTTAATTAAACACCTCATTACTTCAACTTAAATGGAGTAAGTTCACAGTACTCATATAGATTAGTTTTTTAGCTCAAACAGTTTGTAGCAATCGGTTTCCTCAAACGGTTTGAGTTGCCTTAACTTATTGGGTTTTAGAGTACTCAGTTACTTTGAGTTCTTAACTTTTTGGGTTTTACAGTGTAGATACTTTCCAAAAAACCTAAGGATTAGACACAAACATTGTTCTGAGTCGTAATAGTTTATTAATACTTTAATTAAAGGAAAAACTAACAACAATTAAAATGGCTGAATGGAGCATACACTAACCTACGCACTATTCAGTCACAAGATGGCGCCAAACAGTCAAAAACTGTGGCATGACAGACAACAGATACATATAAATGTGTAAGTAAGTATATGGATATTAATAAATTCACTGACAGTGAAGGTCAAGGTGATTCGAATTCCCGGATGAGCCTGCATTTATTTAGCAGTCATTATTGGGAATAACATATATTGAAATGTTGCAACTGACCAATCAGAATGGAGTGTTCCAGACAGCCATGTAATATTTAACAGTAACAACCACCTGAATGTATTTTGTCCTGCTTTTTACATAGATAATTGCCACAAAACCTAAGAATTAGACACAAACATTGTTCTGAGTTGTGATAGTTTATTACTTTTTTAATTAAAGGTAAAGCTAACAACAACGAAAATAGCTGAATGGAGCATACACTAACCTACGCACCATTCAATCACAAGCCAAACAGTCAAAAACTGGCAAAATAGACAAGCAGATACATATAAATGTGTAAGTAACTATATGGATATTAACAAATTCACTAACGGTGAAGGTCAAGGTGATTTGAATTCCAGGATGAGATTTATCTAGCGGCTATTATTTGGGAATAACATATCTTGGAATGTCGCAATTGACCAATCAGAATCAAGCACTTGGGACAGCCATGTAATAATTAGCAATAACAACCATCTGGATGTACTTTATTCTGCTTTTTACATAGATACTTGCCACTAAACCTAAAAGTTAGAAACAAACATTGTTCTGAGTCGAAATAGTTTAATAACTCTCTTTTTAAAGGCAAAGCTGACAACAACGAAAACAGCTGAATGGAGCATACACTAACCTACGCACTATTCAGTCATAAGATAGCGCTAAACAGTCAAAAACAGTAGCGTGACAGACAAGCATATACTGTAAATATGGACGTAGATGTATTTACTGAGGGTCGAGATGATCCAAAGAGTGTTATTAGTTTCAGCGGTTGTTATCTTGGAAAAACATACCTTGGGATGTTGTGACTGACCAATCAGAATCAAATATTCCAGACAGCAGTGCAATAACTATATACATACCATTTGGGCCCAATCAAAATGGTACACTTGTGTACTTTTTATCAATTCTGCTTATGAAAGACCCTTAATGTAGTGTATACTTCTGAATTCTACCCAACACTTATTTATAACAGTTGTTGTTCTATCTCCAGCAAAGTAACACTACAGTTACTGTGATATAGAATGCCATTATTGTCTTATAAACATATTCATACCATGCACAAGATTTAGCACACATGATAAATATCGGCTACACATTGAGTAATTCTGCTTGTTTAAGACAATGCGTGTCTTGTTTATATTTATTCATTCATTTTCCTTTAGCTTCGTAGCAACAGCGGAATGAACCGCCAATTATTCAGGCATATGTTTTACGCAGCGGATACCCTTCTAGCTGCAACCCAGTACTGGGAAGCACCCATGCACACTCATTTACACATGCATACACTATGGCCAATTTGGTTCATTCAGTTCACCTACAGCGCATGTGTTTGGACTGTGGGGGAAACCGGAGTACTCTGAGGAAACCCACACCAACACAAGAATATGCAAACTCCACATAGAAATGCCAACTGGCCCAGCTGGGACTCGAACCAGCAACCTTCTTGCTGTGAGAGGATAATGCTGAGCCACTGAGCCACCATGCCGCCTTGAATATACTTTGAAAAGAGAAATCAAAACCTCTCAGGTCTGATCTTCATGTGTGTTCTGAAGATGAACAGAAGTCTTATAGTGTGGAGCGACATGAGTGTGAGTAAATGATGACAGGATTTTCATTTAGTTGAGAAGTAACCCTTTAAGCCGAGAGGTCGCTCTTTGATGTTAAGATTCTTTACAGGTCAGAGTTCACCAAACTTGAACTTCAGAAAGCCAGATTTCTTCATGTGAGCTTGTGTTCATGGCTTCCTATGTTCCTGTGCCTATAAATGAAGCCAAACTTAGATTAAAGAACTGTATGACTCAAGGGCATAGGCTTGCACTTGACATTAGTGGGGACGGGTGAATATATATATATATATATATATATATATATATATATATATATATATATATATATATATATATATAGATAGATAGATAGATAGATAGATAGATAGATAGATAGATAGATAGATAGATAGATAGATAGATAGATAGATAGATGTGTGTGTGTGCAATTATTTATTTAACTGCTATTAAATTATATTAATAATGAATCCTCTCTTTATACAGTTTATTAAGTTTTAGGCCTGTAGCCAAGGGGGGTTTGGGTGGTTCGAAAGACCAAAAGTTGGATTATTATTATTATTTTAGATTTTTTCTTATTATTCAAATGGCCAAATTCTGACTGAGGAAAGTTGAATGTGCTGGCCAGTTTGTTATTTGCCTGTAGGCTTCAGTTTTTAATTTAAAACAAGTCTAAACAGAATTAAAATGTAATGATAAATGATGATAAATTTGTATTTAAAAATAAAAGTATCTTTTCATATTTTGTATTAAAAATGTTCATTATTTATATAACTGTAATATAAAACTTACAGTTTAAAAGTACATTTGTAAATAAATACTTAAAATAGTAAAATGGTATGGTGAGCAATTTGACCGAATGGTTGAAAATATTTTTGGTAAATCAAAAACTGTGGTTATGATAACCCTCCAACTAGATAATCCAGCAAAAATGAGTTCTCAAAATGTCAGTAAAATTCACCCAACACACTTTATTCCTGCATGGGGAAATAAAAAACAATCCACTGCTTTTGGCGCTGCTTGTATCTGAACATGACAGCAGGGAAAGGCACAGCCAATAAAAATGTCCATATGCGTTTTAAGGAGAGAACGTCATTTAACCTCCATGTCTAGGTTGATGCTGACATCGTGATTTTTTTTTTTTTAAGTGGATTAAATTATTGGTGGGGACATTTCTATGGTTGGTGGATATTGGTGGGGACGCATCACCTCCGTCCACCCTAAATCTACGCCCCTGGTATGATTCAATTCAATTCAATTCACCTTTATTTGTATAGCGCTTATACATTGTAGATTGTGTCAAAGCAGCTTCACATAAAAGGTCACAGTAAATAGGAACAGTGTAGTTCAGTTTTTAGTGTTTAAGTTCAGTTCAGTTTAGCTCAGTTCAGTGTGGTTTAAAAATCACTACTGAGAGTCCAAATACTGAAGGGCAAATCCAACGATGCGCAGCTCTACAGATCCTGAACCATGCAAGCCAGTGGCGACAGCGGAGAGGGGAAAAACTTCACTAATTGGCGAAAGTGAAGAAAAAAACCTTGAGAGAAACCAGACTCAGTTGGGCACGACCATTTTAATTTCTCCGCGGCCTAACGTCTTGTGCAGAGCTGCAGTCTCAGCGGCGGAGGCTGGAAGCTGGCCTCAGCGAAGACTTGTCTGTCTCTGGAGTGTCACAGGTATGACTCCTGACTAAATGCTATCACAACCTATACTATAATTGGATAAGTGAAAGGAAAAGCCAGGCTTGACTTCCAGGAATTGGAGAAATTATTAAGGGCTGCTCTGGGCACTTTTTAAGCAAATAGCATGAATAAATTCTGATGTGGTTAATGTTCTCAAATATATAATGTCCTATGGGAAACGCAATTACAGTCCTGAAGTTAATGTATGTGTAAATGTTTGTATCTGCTGTCCAGTTAGTTCACCCAAACCTGAAAATTCTGTCATCATTTACTCACCCTTCACTTGTTCCAAATAGGTTTGAGTTTCTTTCTTCTGCAGAACACAAAAGAAGATATTTTGAAGGAACCTGTGACCATTGACTTTCATTGTAATTGTTTTTTTCATTTCATGTTTACTTGACAGGGACACTGTCAATTAATTAATAAATTAATAAAACAAAAATATCCAAATGATACAGAATTAGCCAAAATAGTCACCCTAAAAACATAACACGATTAATCAATACATAATATATACATGCTTCAAAATACATATAAACATACAACTTACAAATTACAACTTTTGACTTGCAATTTAGACAAACTTAAAAATTCCTAAACATTAACAATCCTCTAAAAATATATATACTACACTTAAAAAGGACAGATCAGTGGTTACAGGTTTTCATCTTTCTTCAAAGTATCTTCTTTTGTGTTCAACAGAATTAAAAAAAAAATATATATATATATATATATATATATATATATATATATAAATAAAGATTTAATAAACAGATATATTTATTCAAATAATATTTTAGTCACCAAACATATTTAGAAATTCAAAGATAATACAAATAAATTCAAGCAAAATATTGCAAAAATATATATATTAAAACCTACAAAATTTAAACAAAAGTTTTCATATTTTTTGTTTATTTGGTTTTTCCTCTTTTTTTAAATTTGTATTTAATATTTTTCTATAACATATAAATTTGGGTGAACTATTTTTTGGACCTTTATTCATTCATTCATTTTCTTTTCGGGTTAGTCACTTTATTAATCTGTGGTCACCACAGTGGAATGAACCACCAACTTAACCAGCATATGTTTTAGACAGTGAATGCCCTTCCAGCCGCAACCCATCTCTGGGAAACATCCATACACACTCACTCACACTCATACACTATGGACAATTTAGCCTTCCCAGTTCACCTGTACCGCATGTGTTTGAACTGTGGGGGAAACCGGAGCACCCAGAGGAAACCCACGCTAACACAGGGAGAACATGCAAACACAGAAATGCTAACTGACTCAGTCGAGGCTCGAAACAGCGACCTTTTTCTAAGAGGTGACAGCACTACCTACTGCGTTATTGCGTCGCCTTATTTGGACCTTTATTGGAAGTTATTTTGTTAGATTAGCTCCAGATTTGGCTTCAGTACTGACTAATCTAATGCATATGCACAAATATAATATTGTAAAGCTTCCTATTGAATATATATATATATTCTGGATAACAAATAAACATTAACAAAAAACTGAACACAACACACCATCTCTCCACATCTCAAAACAGAAGATATACAGATGAGCCTGTGAAAAATGCTTTCAATTTCTTCTAATAATAATTTCTGAACTTTCAGGTTCTCTCTTTCTCTTTCTCTGTCATTATTTACCTGTTCCTTGTGGTTTCCCAATATATAACATAGTTTTCATAGCAGGGCATGTTTTAACATGCAGCTGGGATTTAAACTTGGCTAGTGTTGTCTGCTAGTTAGCTAAGCATTAAAAAAACTAGTCTCAGTCTCAGACATCACACCCACAGACCGTTGGCTGAACGTCTGATTATAAGTACTGAATTATTAGCCCTACTGAATATTGTTGTCTCCTATTTCTGTTTAACGGAAAGAAGATTTTTTCAACACATTTCTAAAAATAATAGTTTTAATAACTCATTTCTAATAACTGATTTATTTTATCCTTGCCATGATGTCAGTTCATAATATTTGACTAGATATTTTTCAAGATACTAGTATTCAGCTTAAAGTGACATTTAAAGGCTTAACTACACTCACTGGCCACTTTATTTACTAGTTGTACCCATTTTCTTTCAGAGCTGCCTTAATCCTTCGTGGCATAGATTCAACACGGTACTGGAAATATTGCTCAGATATTTTGCTCTATATTGACATGATAGCATCTCACAGTTGCTGCAGATTTTTGGCTGCACATCCATGATGTGAATCTCCCGTTCCACCACATCCTAAAGGTGCTCTATTGGATTGAGCTCTGGTGACTGTGGAGGCCATTTGAGTACAGTGAACTCATTGTCATGTTCAAGACACCAGTCTGAGATGATTCACGCTTTATGACATGGTGTGTTATCCTGCTGGAAGTAGCCATCAGAAGATGGGTACACTGAGGTCATAAAGGGATGGACATGGTCAGCAACAATAGTCAGGTAGGCTGTGGCGTTGACACGATGCTCAATTGGTACTAATGAGCCCAAAGTGTGACAAGAAAATATCCCCCACACCATTACACCACCACCACCAGCCTAAACTGTTGATACAAGACACGATGGATCCATGATTTCATGTTGTTGATGCCAAATTCTGACCCGACCATCTGAATGTGGCAGCAGAAATGGAGACTCATCAGACCAGGCGACGTTTCTCCAATCATCTATTGTCCAGTTTTGGTGAGCCTGTGTGAATTGTAGCCTCAGTTTCCTGATCTTAGCTGACAGGAGCGGCACCCGGTGTGGTCTTCTGCTGCTGTAGCCCATCTGTCTAAAGGTAAGACGTGTTGTGTGTTCAGAGATGCTCTTCTGCAGACCTCATTTGTAACGAGTGCTTATTTGAGTTACTGTTGCCTTTCTATCAGCTGAAACCAGTCTGGCCTTTCTCCTCTGACCTCTGGCATCAACAAGGCATTTGCACACACAGAACTGACGCTCACTGGATATTTTCTCTTTTTCAGACAATTCTCTGTAAACCCTAGAGATGGTTGTGCGTGAAAATCCCAGTAGATCAGCAGTTTCTGAAATACTCAGACCAGCCCGTCTGGCACCAACAACCATGCCACGTTCAAAGTCACTTAAAACCCCTTTCTTCCCCATTCTGATGCTCCGTTTGACCTGCAGCAGATCGTCGTGACCATGTCTGTATGCCTAAATGCATGTGATTGGCTGATTAGAAATTTGCATTAACGAGCAGTTGGACAGGTGTACCTTATAAGGTGGCTGGCGAGAGTATGTTAATTAGGTTAAAATTAGGGTAATTAGGCAAGTCATTGTATAACAGTGGTTTGTTCTGTAGACAATCAATAACAAATATTGCTTAAGGGGGCTAATAAATTTGACCTTAAAATGGTTTTTAAAAACTTCAAACTGCTTTTATTCTAGCCGAAATAAAACAAATAAGACTTTCTCCAGAAGAAAAAAATATTACAGGAAATACTGTGAAAGTTCCTTGCTCTTTTAATCATAGTTTGGGAAATATCTGAAAAAGCAAAAAAAAAATATAAGTAAATTTCAGGAGGGCTAATGATTTTGACTTCAACTGTATCAGCTTAACCATACAAAAAGCATGTACTGTATGCTTCACATCGGTGGCTGTTTGGTGCACTTCGGCCATGTTTTGTGATGGAGCAGCAGCTCTTTTTTCAGTTTATTTTCGAGCATGCAATGCATAAAACATACTTTCTGAGTCTGCCACATAGCTGGCGAACATCTAACCAGCATTCTGCGGTTGGTGACGAGGGGAGCCGGGAGTTACTCTCATAACACACACAGGGGACAAGACTGTCAGCTAATGACCATATTGGTCACACCAATTGACAGCATTGGCAGTGCAGGAGCTCATTATGTGTAATTTCTGGGTTCCTTTTACACATTCACTGAGAAGCAAAGGAATAAATGGATTTACAAAACTCACAGAGACAAGTTTTAAAACACATCTGCTGCTACATTGCAGATTACAGCTTTAAATCCACCACACTTGTCATCTAATACACATTTTCGTTCATTCATTTTCCTTCAGCTTAGTCTCTTGTTTATCAGGGGTCACCACAGTGCAATGAACCACCAATTTTTATGGCATATGTTTTACTCAGTGGATGCCCATCCAGCCCAACTCAGTACTGGGAAACACCCATACACTCTCACACACTACGGCCAATTTAGTTTATTCAGCTCACCTATAGCGCATGTGTTTGGACTGTGGGGAAAACCGGAGCACCAGGAGAAAACCCTCGCAAACACAGGAAGAGCATGCAAACTCCACACAGAAATGCCAAGTGGTCCAACCGGGACTCGAACCAGCGATCTTACTGTGAGGCGACAGTGCTAACCACTGAGCCACCCCTAATATACTATTTTATAATATAATATTGCATTATATACATTTCCCAGTGCTGGGTTGGAGGTGGATGGGCATCCGCTACATAAAACATGCTAGAGTAACTGGTGGTTCATTCCGCTGTGGTGATCAGGCACTAAGCCGAAAAAAAAAGTAATGAATGTCAAGTATCTGTCAACTTATTTAAATCATTTAATAGAGTAACGTTATTATCTTATGTCTAACCGTACGTTCACAACAAAAGCGGCGAGAGCGTCAAAGTAGCCGGAAATCATTCATTTTCAATGAGAGCCGGTGGCGATTAGCGGCGAGGAACAGCATGGCGCATCTTCGGCGGTGTGAGCGTCGAGGAGAGTTGAAATCAAGTTAACTTTATGGTAATGAGCTATGACACGGTTTGGCGGCAAGCAATCAGAAAGAAGAAGTCCACCGCTTGAGAGGAGCTCAGAGAACACAGACCTGTGAACTTTGGTTCCGACCACAGTTGTTCCCAAGGGTTTGAATATTGCGGTCGCCGGATTTCCAATTATTTGTGTTCTCACTAATGGCATCTCCCTTTGGTATGAGAATAGTAGTGTATCTGACAAGAACACCATCAAGAGGATCATACTGTAAAGTCAGCAGAAAGGTCTGTTGGAGTCAAGTTGACATCTATCGAGGAACTTTATCAACGACGTTGTCTGTCTAGGGCAAATAGCATTTTAAGGGATCCAACTCACCCTGGCTATAGCCTGCTCACGCTTATGCCATCAGGCAGGCGTTACAGAAGCCTGAGGACCAAATCAGTGCGGTTTTGTGATAGTTTTTATCCTGTCATTATAAGACTTTTGAATAAGACCGATTCTTAAACACTATTGATAGCTAGTGTAAAATAGTAAATCAATAAATAGTTAAACTAGCATAAATTATTAATATTAGAACTATTATAACAAATGGTGAAATAGGTATTTTAGTATTAAGTTACTCTCTACTGAGATTTCTTTTTAAATCAGGTTATATCTTATATAACTATATTTTTATATTTTTATGAAATTATAAAGCTTGTCTATCATGTTAGGATTTATAATGTTTGTATAGTGATGTTTTTTATGTTCTTGTTGGGTCTGTTGCAACGTAATTTCGTTCTGCATTACAATTTTATTGTGATGTTTTGAATGACAAAATAAAGGAAACTGAACTGAACTGAATTTGCAATGTTTTCTTACAGGAACATGCATTAAATAAGTTACTGGCAAGTTACTGATGTGCATTAATGCTGTGTATATATATATTTTTTTCTTTTAAAAAGCGGGAATCTCATGCGACAGTACAAAACAGTATTGCTTCTATTGTATAATAAAGTGGAGCAAAGCCACACCACATGCAATCTTCCATTGTTAAATGAATTTGATAAGAAGTGTGCAACGTTTTCACGCTAGAAAGCATGTTTTATACAGGAATGTAACTGATATGATATGCTGCAACGGCTCCTTTAAATACAAGATCAATGCAGCAAATTTTGACGCTCTCGCCGCCGGAGCTGACGGTAGACAGTGTTGTCGCCAGGGCGGCCAGAGCGACCTGTGATGCTCTCACCGCCTTCGGAGTGAACGCACAGTAAGACTATTAAGACCAATTTAAACTGCTTTCGTATGATAAGATCATATATATCTCCTAGAGCGGTGCAAATGTTTGTGCATGCTATGATATTGTCACGTATGTCTTATTGTGCAATAATCTGGGGTCAAGCTACTCCATCAGTTGTTAAGCCTGTAATGTCTGTTGTCAACTTCTTAAAAATATTGATGGTTTTTTAAAGTTTTCATTTTTAAAAACCATGTTTAAGTGTATACATTGTCTGTGGAGGCCCCAAAATGGCGTGGGCCCTTATGGCCCGTTTCCACTGAGTGGTACGGTTCGGTTTGGTTTGGTACGCTTTTATGGCCGTTTCCACTGTCAAAAAGCGTACCGAACCGAACCGTACCGTACCACTTTTTCGGCACCCTTTCGAAAGGGTACCAAACACGAGAAAGGGTACCAAAAGGCGGAGCCACACGCACAGCTGAACGCTATTGGTTTACAGAGATACGTCATTCGCTTACGCAACAAGCCAGAATGAAAACAAAAAACCCGCCATGTTTGAAATACACAGCAAGAGATTATAGCGGAATTATAAATACATATAATAACGAGCCATGGTCGATCTGGGCTCAAACAAACTTTGTCGTCATCTTGATGGACAGCCACAAATCCAAGAAGAAGAGCAGATTTACCCTGTGCCCTGTAGTTTTTTACGAGCCAGTCTGAGGCGCGATCGGTTTCGCTTTCTTGCTAACGCTCGCCGCGCGTCTAACATTATATCTTAAATAACAAACTTCTTGAGCTGATGATAATAACCTGCGCTTGATTATTGATGTGCTTCTGAAACCCGATCCTCTCAGACACTGACAAACGCGAGAGTGAAGCACGAAGAAAAAAAGGAGAAGCCGGGAAAAAAGGAGCACATTAAATACGGGCGAAATGTCTACTTTATGTAGTTCTTCTGCAGTTGGGAACATATCGGAGACTGTAAGGGGCTGTATGTGTTTATATATGTTCATTTATTTTGTTATTTAATATAATTACAGACGTTACAGTAGGCTGTTTCGCACTGTCATTGATCTGCAGTTATAATCAACTCATGTTCATTGAAAAGTTAGTAATAAACATTTCTACACAAGTATTTATGTGTATGAAGCATCTGTGTTGTGAGAAGTGCTTTTCATATGATATGTGAGTGACCCGTACTGCTTAATTGTAGACATTTCCTCGAGTGAGAATGACGTCGACTGAAACTTTCTGTCGTACACCACGCCCACCAAAAGGGTACCCTTGTTAGTGGAAACGCAAGCTTGATAAAGGTGACCCGTACCAAAACGAACCATACCGTACCGTACCAGTCAGTGGAAACGAGCCATTAGAATGGTCCTAACTCCTAACTTCCCCCACCCAGCAGCGCCCATTGTCAGTGGTAGTTGTAATTGTGATGGTGTTTCAGACGAAAGTGAAGAGGTGGGTGGGGGCCGGGTTAGGTCGCAGGCAAAATTGTAGGAAGAGGGGGGATGTGGGGTTTGATTGGGCCCCCTAATAGTAACTTTTGGGTCCCCAAAACGACGTGGGTCCTTAGAAATGTCCAAACTTCCTCAACCCCAGCGGCGCCCATGGTCAGTGGTTACAGGTTTTTGGCTTTCTTCAAAATATCTTCCCTTGTGTTCAACAGAAAACTCAAACCAGGTTTGAAACAAGTAAATGGAGAGTAAATAATGACTGAATTAATTGTTTTTGGTGAAATAACTCTTTAATGACAGCACTGGAGGTTTCCTGAAGTCTTCTGCACTTATCATTTCAGCATCATTTTGCTGAGGAAAGCTGTACTGGGGACTTTTTGGCACCTCTAGCCATGCAGCTACATTTCCAAATGTTCACGCAGTATAACCTGAGCCTGAAACAGAGCTGCCTCATAAGCAATGTTGAAAACGAAGGAAATCATGACACATGAAAAAAATCTCATGTTTATTCAGTTGCTCAAAGGTGACTTCATGCGAAAACATAAAGGAGGTCTAGTTGTGTTTTTATTCAGGCTTTTTGTAAGACTCAAAAAAGAAAGAAAGAGAAATCTTTAGCTTCTTTTCCCAGGTTTTTTTTTTAAGTGAATGTGTGTGGTGGCTCAGCAATGACCACACTTCACGAACAATCCTGACCACCAACAACGTGTTCACATTCCACCAGGAGATAAACCTGAACCGTTTTAATAAGTCGAGTTAATTGCTTATTACGAGGTGTTCGCCAACATGCTGTCTTGCCCTATTTGTCTTGAATAAGGAGGGGTTCAGGTTGTTCGAATAATTTGCTGTCAAGGAACCGCAACTGCATAATCCAATTAGGACATTAGACACGCTTGTGGCTGGACTGTGTGATCCTGTAATATCCCAGCCCACAGAGAGACCTCCCTCAACACACTAAGGGTCTCTGGAAATGGAAATTCCTCAGTAAAGCGTGTCTTTCCATTATACCTACATCCTCGTCTAGGGGTTATACTTGCTATACTTGCTTTGCATTCATTTTCTTTCAGCTTAGTCTCTATTTCAGAGGTCGCCACAGCAGAATGAACCACCAACTATGTGTTTTGGGAAACAGCCATACTCATTCACCGATACACACATACTGTACACAACGGCCAATTAAGTTTATTCAATTCCCCTATAGCGCATGTCTTTGGACTGGAAAATTCCATGACTTTCAATGTCTTGAATAATCCTTTCATTCATTCATTCATTCATTCATTCATTCATTCATTTATTCATTCATTTTCTTACGGCTTAGTCCCTTTATCAGGGGTCACCACTGCGGTATGAACCGCCAGAGAATAATATGCGAGACCATGTGTCAAAAAATTTGATTGATGACCGCCCGCCCCTTTAAGACGGGACTTCCTGTCTAAGCCCTGCCCCTTTTAATATAAATTTAAGAATTCTGGTAATTAGATTCTTATCAGTTTAATTAAATAAAGCTGTATATTATAATTCAGGTAATTAGATTGTAATCAAACTAATTAAATTATAATTCCGGTAATTAGATTATAATCAAACGAATTAAATTATAATTCAAGTAATTAGATTATAATCAAACTAATTAAATTATAATTCAAGTAATTAGATAATAACCAAACGAATTAAATTATCATTTCGGTAATTAAAATATGATATTAAATTAAATGAAATAATATATTATAATATCATTAATTAGATTCTAATCCAATTAAATATTTTATCTCAACCGTTATTAAAACCATTTTTAATTATTGCAATAAATTATATTATTATAATTATATTATTTAGATTATACTATTATATTATATTATATTATATTATATTATATTATATTATATTATATTATATTATATTATATTATATTATATTATTTTGTTATTAATAAACTATTAGCTTATGCATTTACTGTTCGGGCTTAAACTATTCTGTATTGGTCCTGTCTGTACGGAGCCTGACTGTGTGATGGTATAGGCATGCTGCTTGTGTGGGTGTCTGTCTGTCTGTCTGTCAGTCTGTCTGTCTGTAGCCAGGTTTGAACGACCCACCCCCCCTGGCCAAAAGGTCCAGAATTTGTCCTTTGAATTGTTTTATGTAATTAAATTATGACCCGGTGAAAATTTTTCCTGCGCATGTTTATAGAAACACCTGTAGGTGCGCTTATACAGCCAAATAAATTAATAAATTCATATTTACCATAAGCATAAAATGTGTTAACAAACAAAAAGCCTAAGTAAGAATTTTGCATGGGTGATTTATATTCAAACAGACATTATTATTGCCCTTCCAGCTGCAACCCAGTACTGGGAAACACCCATACACACTTATTCACACACACACACACACACACACACACACACACACACACACACACACACATGCACTACGGCCAATTCAGTTCATCCAATTATAGCGCATGTGTTTGGACTGTGGGGAAAACCGGAGCACCCAGAGGAAACCCATGCAAACACGGGGAGAACATAAAAAACTCCACATAGAAATGCTAACTGGCCCTGCCGGGACTCAAACCATCGACTTTGTTGCTGTGAGGCGACAGTGCTAACCATTGAACCACCATGATATTCCAGAAATTCAATAAACAAACAAGTCAAGTGCACTGATGCTTTTGTAGAGAAGCTGACAACCTAAAGTGTATGATGCAGATGGTTATGACAGCTAAAAATACATATGGGTTTCACTCCAAGTGCTGAAGGGAAACTCTGAAGACATAACACAGATTTAAGCAGGTGGCTGTGAATGTTTGTGGGACGCTTTCTCCCGGGAGCCCAGACAAGGCATGAGTTCAGCATGTTTAACTGAACACAAACACAATCTTTGTGAGCAGAAACGAACTGCGAGGAATCTGTTTACTGCACAAATCTGACATACATTGACAAGTTATGGAACAGAAACTAGGCAAGCGGAGACTTGCGAAAGCATATTAACAACACCCACGTCCATAGCTTATTTTTTAATGACAGTGTATCCCTCTGCTAAACGGCCGTGTTTAATTCTACAAGTCGACATTGCTAATTAGTATCGCGTTTAATCTAAATTTGGCGACCTAGAAATGATGAATGTATATATTTGATGTAAATACAATCACTCACAAGAGCCCGCCGATTAATTATTCTCCAATATCAATGACACCTGTACGTTCGTGGCTTTACTGATTTATTACATGTGCCTTTTTCTGTAGTAGAATCTGGAGATTTAGTAATGCGGTCATTGTATGAGGACATACCTACTGTACAAATGGTTGTGATGACAAACACTTTTAAGGAGAGTAGGGGTTGTGAAGGTATTGATATTACATAATATTACAAAATTTTCTGCGGCAGTATTATGTCCATGCATGGATGCTCATATTGATATACACTCACCGGCCACTTTATTAGGTACACCTTACTAGTACCGGGTTGGACCCCATTTTGCCTTCAGAACTGCCCTAATCCTTCGTGGCATAGATTCAGCAAGGTACTGGAAATATTCCTCAGAGATTTTGCTCTATATTGACATGATAGCATCACGCAGTTGCTGCAGATTTGTCAGCTGCACATCCATGATGCGAATCTCCCGTTCCACCACATCCCAAAGGTGCTCTATTGGATTGAGTTCTTGTGTATGTGGAGGTCATTTGAGTACAGTGAACTCATTGTCATGTTCAGGAAACCAGTCTTGAGATGATTCACGCTTTATGACATGGTGCTATATCTTGCTGGAAGTAGCCATCAGAAGATAAGTGCACTGTGGTCATAAAGGGACAGACATGATCAGCAACAATACTCAGGTAGGTTGTGACGTTGACACGATGCTCAATTGGTACTAATAGACCCAAAGTGTGCCAAGAAAATATCCCCCACACCATTACACCACCACCACAAGCCTGAACCGTTGATTCAAGGCAGGATGGATCCATGCTTTCATATTGTTGACGCCAAATTCTGACCCGACCATCTGAATGTGGCAGCAGAAATGGAGACTCATCAGACCAGGCAACATTTCTCCAATCTTCTATTGTCCAGTTTTGGTGAGCCTGTGTGAATTGTAGCCTCAGTTTCCTGTTCTTAGCTGAACAGGAACAAAAATCGCAATAATATTGTATTACGACACGAGTATCGAGACAATATCATGTATCGCATCGTGTTTCCAGGTCCTAAGGGAGCATTTACACAACACTTAAAACTGAAAATGTTCATTTTGTCTGTTCATTTACATAATAACATACAGGAGCCCATTCCCACCACTGGATAAAAGTTTTTTAAAGTTTATTGCGTCTTTTATCTCAGAATTCTGTAATACAAATGTGCATTTTTTTTTAACTTTTTCTCAGAATTGTGAGTTATATATTCAGAATTGTGATAAAAAGTCACAATAAACTTTTACAGTTTTTATTCAGTGGACTGCAGGACTATAAAATTGTTTAAAAAAAACAGTTTATAAGCGTCAACTATTGCTTAAAAGAAATTTCAACATAAATGGAACTTTCCAAATCCAGAGTAAAGGTTTTTCACGATAGGAAAAGTTCTTTGTGGAGCCAAAAAAGCTTTTTCCATGCCATCACGCTACAAAATATAGCTACAAACGCTGGCACTAGGGCAGTACTTCTTCAAAAGTTTTGTTATTATTATTATTAAGTAGAATATTGTTTATTTATTTAAGTCTATATTTACAAATTGACACGTTCAAACCACTGCAGAAATGTTCTAACCAATAGGCCTACCATGTCATGTCATATAGGCCTACAGTACAGATCCATTTCTTATTAAATAACCTATAAATTAAAAGCATTAACGTATGCTATTTTTATTTATTTATCTTTTTACAAGCTTTGGAGATGTAACGTAAATTCCGCTTTTAAATAACAGGTCACCTATACCTTTCATCATGAGCCACAGCTGCGTTCAAAATGGCATAAATGTTTTGAAAGTGCACTGCGAAGGGAGCGCAATTGTCAATTTGAAGATCGCTAAAACTGAACTGTAAGAATACTCTGAAAGCAAATTACACCTAAGAGAGATGACTTTAATGCTCATTTTCTTTTCGGCTTAGACCAGTTATTGATCAGGGGTCGCCACAGCGGAATGAACCGCCAACTTATGCAGCATATGTTTTACGCAGCCCTTTCACCTGCAACCCATCACTGGGAAATTTTTTTAATCATTCCAAGTTTAAATGTTAGACTGTTCTAAATGAATAGGGCATAGAGGGATAACTGGGAATAGAACACAACCAGAACCTATGCTTCTAACTACAGCTCTAGGGGTGTAGTTGCAAGTGTACAAGATTGCGACGCAGTTCGCTAATGTTCATTGGAACGATGGATTTGGAAAATGCCAAATCAACGAATTATATTTGTAACAACGGAACTTACGACCTTAGTTGGCTAATGATGGTTTTCGAAAACGCACCCCAGGTTGACTGAAATGTATATTGCGCCCTCTGGTGGATTTACGTGAGAAGAAGACCCGGAAGCGAAATTTTGAGATCATCAAAAGGTGTACACAGCGGCCTCTGGTGGATTTGCAAAAACAAAAACTGCAGCCAGATGTACCTCCGCTTACGTATTTCGCTGTCCCCAGAAATGCAAACCTGAGTGCGTATCCGCAATGAGCCTGGGTTAAATATATCAGATCAGAAACCACATTTTACTTCTTCCTGGCAGCTTTATTTTCAGAAGTGTTTACTCAAAAACTTTGTCCAGTCAAAAAATTTGCAATGTAATAAAGTTTTCAGACAGTACAGACTCGAAATTGTCATTTTAGCCTTCAGTCTTTTAAACCGGAGTTCATTATCAGACCAGAGACACCCTCGGCTGTAAGAATTCCAGCAAGCGAGAACAAACCCGAAAGATCTCACAGAAACAAAACAGAAATTTCATCTCGGGCCTCTGAGAAGTCTTTGAGACATGCTTGTATCTGAAACACAAAAGCTACTATGGAACTGGAGAGCTGCCAGAGACACTGAGCTCCGCTAATCCCTGGGCTACTGGCGATGGCTTACAGCCCAGTATTTTTAGCCTTTTACCCAGAGTGCTGGAGGGCAAGCCTGGATGTGTGAGAATGGAGAGCAGTCAAGTATTCAGGCTTTTCAAAGATGAAGTCACCTCATGTGTGAGCTTTTTATGTGTGCTCTTTTTTTTTTTCCCCAAAGAAAAAAACTGTATAAATTTGACGGACAGTCAAAGTGTCTACAGCGTGTCACTAGAAGCGAGCAATAAATCTTGCATTCAAGTTTTCTCTCTGGATAACTTAACATTCGGCTACTTTAAAAAAATGCATCGTTCAGAAATGAAACATCATCATATTTTCGAACTGCTTTTTTGTTATTTCCATAGATACTACGATAATACGTAGATACATAGATAATACGGAATTTCCAAAAACGAAGATAAGGAATGAAGTTTAGGCAGGATATTTATAGTAGTTTTAGAATGATCTGATAGGCTAGCTAATGATTAGCAATGAGGATCAGCTGTAGTCAATCATATCACATGCTACTCTCGAAATTGTGAAACTTCACTTCGAGAGGATCACGTGTTTATGATTGCTTGCAGCTGGTCCCGCATTATTCAATTTATGATTCACCAATCAGACGATTCCTAAGCCACTATAAATACCCTCAGATCCATATAACATTGCGTGCTGCTTATGCGCCCTGCGCACCTCGCATTTTACCTGTATGCTGTGCCTCGTGTTTTTGCCGTTGCATGCTTGCAGTTGAAATAAAAGTCAAACCTGAGCGGAAAAAGTGCGTTGCGTCAGTAACAAATGAAAGCAGAGGCGGGGTTTCCGTTGAGGTGACAGCAGTGTTTGTGTTGTCAAGACTACTATGAAGAACTGTTAAAGATGGAGGAGAGACTTGTGGTCGCTGTTTCAAGTTATCCAGAGGTGTATGACTTAATAAATTTAAAATATCCCAATATTGTTAAATATTACAATTCAACAACATCGACAGAACCACTCGCGCACAATACGCAGCTGATTCAGTGGTTTCCCAGTGACATAAAAAGCGCACCACGCTTCTTTTTTCTTGTCAACAAAAATAGCAGTGTGGTGCGTCTCGCGTGAAAAAGCGTGTTTGGTGTGATCGGCCCCTAAATGTGCAACAATGAGGGACGGTAATACATGCAACCACACATGCCTACAGACGTATTTTGCCATAGAAGCAATATGAATGAAGGATATTGCTGGTCACAGTTTGACAAAGACGAGTTGATGCTTATTGCCTCTGTCATGGATCCGCGTCATAAACTCAACAAATAGGCTATAGATGATTTAGTGTACAAACAACAAACCAACCTTTTTCCACTTGGAAAATTACAGTTATTAATAGTTCTTATAAAATATCCAATTTTTAAAATAACCTAATCTACAAATCAAACAAATCCAAAGATATTATATCCAAAGCTATATTATAGCTTATAAAACATGCATGCAAGTGAATGCAATATCATATGTAAACAACAAAATTGTTATATGCTGTAGTAGCCTATAGTTTAGAAAAAGTCAACATATGAGCCTTGTCATTGTCTTTCATTAACACACAGTGCACGCACATGAACCGCAGGTGAGAGAGGAAATAAAAGCACACAAGCTCTACAGGGTTTCACCAAGTTAAATTGAAGACTTTTAAAGACATATTTAAGACAATTAAGAATGAAATTTTAGACGTATTTAGGGCTAAACACTAAGTTTTTTTTCCGAATACCCTAGTTGGAAAAGATTTTCAATTGCCCTATTAAAAAAATAATTAAAACTTAATACATTTCATAATGCAACAATAATAACTGTCATTTAATAATACAAAAATATATATAAGGCCAGTATCCTCAGCAGTAAATTCATGGAGTAATTTTTTCCAAATTTGTTTGTTGTAAGGATATTAATTAAACTATTATGGTGAATAGAGTTAAAAAAAAAAAGTATTTTTACAAAAAAGTTAGATTGAGATGGATTGCTAGCGATTGTATGGGTGTTTAACATGAACAAGGAAAATTTAAGACCTGTTACAATAGATTTAAGACCTACACATCAATATTTCAGTAGATTTAAGACTTTTTAAGGCCTTAAATTTAGTTTTTGAGAATTAAGACATTTTACGACTTTTTAAGACCCTGCAGACACCTTGCTCTAGGGTAAAATCAGATGCTCAAGACATAATCTTTAAACTTGAATGACTTAATTTTGAACAGTAGTCAAAGTAATGAACAGTAGTCCCCAATACCCGGGCCGCAGACCGATACCGGTCCCTTGGACATTTTAACCATTGATGTTTTTACCCTTTTCATTAATACTTCTTGAAAAGTGCTCATTCTCACTTCTAACCAAGACAGTATTGCTTACATTCACATTTATATTGATATGCCTGTGTCAAATTTTCTTTCTTGAAACATTTATTAAGATATATGGTATTATATCTTAAGCAGTAAAAAATACAGGTATAATAATCAAAAAATAAACTTTAGTGTGTTGCTTTATTGCAAATTTTTTAAAGAAATTAAATTGCAAAACGACGATAAAGTACAACAGGAAACACTTTCATTAGTAAACATTAGTTAATGCATTAAAATCATTATTTAGAAAAAAACAGATTATAGTAATATCATTCTTTCATTCATTTCTTTGACTTAGTCCCTTTATTCATCACGCCACAGCAGAATGAACCGCCAACAGTCACGTCGATCAGCTAGTTTGTCTATAAGCTGACATATAAGCGATCTGCTGATGAATCGCAGCCTTAAAAAGCTCCAGTGTCCATGTATGTGTGATTACAATCAGTAAACAGTGGTGAGTTAGGTGAACTGATGACCTTCACAGCCAATCACAGTCATTTCTGTTGAGCTCAACAGCGCTCAAATGTTAGTGGGAAATGGCCATTTTTAAAATTTCAGTATCGATTGGTACCAAATTACAGTATCATGACAACCCTATCTAGTAGTAACTAACTAACTTAATAAAATATCATATTTTAGTACACTATAAAAAGAAAAATCAATAAGATGTACGGTAAAAAGCATTTTTGGCAGTATTTTACTATTAAAAATACAGTAAAACTACTTTTAATTTTTTTACGGTAAACAAATGTATTTAATTTATTTATTATAACGTTAATTCACCAATGTTTTAACAACTAACATCTACACATCATATGCTTTTATATGCAGACAAACACCCAACCATATGGTGATGAGTCATTTAATGAACCAAAGCTCATATTAAACAACTGTTCCTACAAGTGGAGAAACATAATAATATATAGAGAGTGTCATTCACACAACTGCAAAACATCATCATGGCAACCTCCCGCTCTCCCTCGTGAAGCTACCGTAATGGGAAAGTAAGTGAAACTGCAATTCATCGACAGGCCACTAGGACTGGCTCCAACACAGAGCACATTTCTATTGACTCCAGTGTTAAAATGCCCAACTTTACAGCAGAAGAAAAAATGTTTACAGCTTGGTACAAAAAATGATTGTGGTGTATATAGCTAATATTACCCTTCAAGACAACAGTAAGGGGGTAATTTTTTTTATAACTCATCCGTTTTATTTATATTAAGCCATAAAAATCTGCATAATTAAAGGCGTGGCCACTTGAGTGACAGCTAGGTTTCGCTGTTAAACTGATTTCAACTGATAAATACAACCAAGCACATTAAAAATCTTAACAAAAGTCACACTTTCGAACTTTTCATGGTTGAAAGTTATTGGAAGAAAGATCAAGGTCGCGTAATGCAATTCAAAAGCATAAATAAACTTAAAAATGCAGATTTTACGGATAGTTTTTACAGCGTATATTATAAAAAGTGCTACAAACATACATTCACAGATCATTTACAGGTTGTTTTCATTACAGGTGTTCATATACAGCATCATTTTCTATCTTTAGGTGTTGCGGGATTTTTCGCTGTTTGGTTTTTTCCATCCTGCTCTCCTGTAAGAGTCTTCACTGCAGTCCTGTCACTCAGCACTTCGGGGCTTGTTTGCCCCTTTTTTATTACTGTCAGCACTTCATATTACCCGTGACATAACCGTCATATACATTTTCCGTGGTCAGGCATGAACTAAAATGGTACATTACACACTCGGGATGTTCTTGCCAGGTTCCTTCAAGTTGTTGTCGGTCCCAGAATCTGTTGTCTGTCTGCATACTTTGCGTGCTTATGAATCTTAAATGCACCATATAAATGTTTAAAGATGAACTTACAGTATTTAACTAAAAACTGTTCATCTTATCAATAGCAAAGTGCTAATTATGCCCTCGTTTGGACTAAAATTATACATTACACACTCTGGAGGTTTGTGTCCTTAACTCTGTTTTCTTACTGTAATAAAAGTTTTTAAAATTAAATAAATAAATAAATAAATGATTTTTGTTTTGTATATTGTGATTCATACTTTTTTAAATAGTTTGTTTTAGGGGTTTTCACCTATAGGACAGTGGAGATTTCACACAGGAAAGCATTGGGAGCAGAGAGAGGGGAAGGACCGGCAGAGGACCTCAAGCCAGGAATTAAACTCAGGTCATTGTGAGCACTTCTGTGCTATATGTTGGTGCACAGTACCACTAGGCTATTGGTGCAGACTGATTTATGTTTTTTTTATTATTAATTTGATCTATTTTATGTTTGTGAACTGCATTATGGAACCACTTTTAATGTAGAAATGTTGAAAAAGTGACTTTTATTGACATTTTTTAATAGTTTGAAAGCTTATATTGTCTGGGTTATAAAATCTGCTAATAAACTGCCTGTTCTTTGTCTGTTATTTCACTTATTTTTATATACAGTATTATTTATTTTATATAATATATTGCTTCAAATAGCTAAAATGTCAATAAAAGTCACTTTATTAAGTTACAAAGTTGAATTTTCAACAACAAAAGCTTACAGAGCAGAGATAATAACACAATTCATATCCGTAAATTAATAGTAATGATCTGTAAATCACAAAAAAGGCAAATGTACTGAATTACCCTCAATACTGTAATATTCTTTTATGAATTATTTTATGAATCTTAAAAATGTCAATAAGACAATTAAAGAGATATTTCACCCAAATGTGACAAATTTATTCACCCCATATTGCATCCAAACCTTTATGTTTTATTTATTTCCCTTTATTCCATATTATAGATATTAAAGATTTTCTGAGGAATGTTAGAAACCTGTAACCATTGACTTCCATAGTAGGAAAAACAAATAATATGGCAGTCGATGGTTACCAGTTTCTGACATTTCCAAAATAACCTTTTTTGTGTTCAGCAGCAGTAAATGAAAACAGATTTGTGACAAGTAAACGGTGAGTAAACGACAGAGTTTTCAGTTTTGGGTGAACTATCCATGTAGTAGATAAGCACTATATACAGTTATTCATTCATTCATTTCCTTCGGCTTAGTGCCTTATCTATCAGGGGTCGCCACAGTAGAATGAACCGCCAACTATTCCAGCGTATGTTTTACACAGCGGATGCCCTTCCAGCCGCAACCCAGTACTGGGAAACACCCATACAGTCTCACATTCATACACTACGGCCATGCAATTCACAAAAAGGCGCATATGTTTGGACTGTGGGGGAAACCGGAGCAAACCCACACCAACACGGGGAGAACATGCAAACTCCAGACAGAAATGATTCAATACGTAGATTATTAAAATATAAAAATCGTTAATTTTATCATATAGTAAAATATGTATTATGCCCTTGTCTCTAACTCTACAGATTAACTAGGGCAAATAAAGCTACTTCACATCAACAGCTCAAAATTCTAGTGGTTCTCATATGTAGCACTAAACTGTTTATGTGTGTGTGTGTGTGTGTGTGTCACTTAAAGTGAGTGCAGTGTCAGATTTCCCCAGCGCCCTTTTTTCCTCAGGGCACTAGGGTAAGGAATTTCACCCAACAGTAAGAGAACAATCAAGTAAAATGTTGTTGAATAAATAAAGTGTAAATTATGCAGGGCGACACGGTGGCTCAGTGGTTAGCACTGTCACCTCACAGCAAGAAGGTCGCCGGTTCGAGTCCTGATCAGTTGGCATTTCTGTGTGGAGTTTGCATGTTCTCCCCGTGTTGGCGTGGGTTTCCTCTGGGTGCTCCGGTTTCCCCCACAATCTAAACACATGCGCTATAGGGGAATTGAATAAACTAAATTGGCTTTAGTGTATGAGTGTGAATGAGTGTGTATGGGTGCTTCCCAGTATTGGGTTGCAGCTGGAAGGGCTTCTGCTGTGTAAAATATTCTATGTTATACTTTTATAATGCCCATTGTTGATTACTAAAACTGATATTCAGCAAAAGAGAGGGTATGTTTCGTATTTTTCAAAGAAAATGAAAGGTTGTTATGTTATAGGCCCCGTTTTGTTATAAATATGCATACAGTAAAGATGACGGTCATATAAATATGTAGCTACATGACGCCTCAACATTTTTAGTGTCTGTTAAGTTCAGGGGTGGACAAACTCGGTCCTGGAGGGCCGGTGTCCTGCACAGTTTAGCTCCAACTCTAATCAAACACACCTGCTTATGGATTTCTAGTGATCTTGAAGACACTGATTAGCTTGTTCAGGTGTGTTTGATTAGTGATGGAGCTAAACTGTGCAGGACACCGGCCCTCCAGGACCGAGTTTGCCCACCCCTGGTTAAGTTAATATCAAAATGAAAATAGGCAGATCCTCATATCACCCATAGCCAGGATGATGCGAATGACGTTATACAGTAGCCTACGCTGTTTTTACTCGACGTGTCCTCGGGAGTTTGTTTTCCATATCAAACTTGTGAAGTCACAAGGAAAGCGTGCCAGAATGAACTTTGTGCACTTAATATTGAGGAAAAAGCCCCAATCAGAATGTCTGCAGCCATACCTCTGTTTTCAGATGTCTCCGTTTTCCCCTATTCACACTGACATGGAGCAGCAGTGTTTTAGGGCTCACTCACACTATGCTATCAGAACCGTGCCTAGGCCCATTTCAAAGATCGTTTGAGAAGTGTGAGTGCTCTGAATCGGGCTCAGGCACGGTTCAACCGTGCCTGGTTGGAAGAGGTGTGCCAGAGCGCCGTTCACTTGGGTGAGTGTGAGTGCAAAGCACGCCTGAGCCCAAAACTGAAGATGAGACGTGACTCTTTAAGGATTGTATCATATGGATTTATTAATCATTCTTACTGTTCAATGAACACAAACTGTTGTAGATTATTAAAGACGCAAACCCCTCGCTGCACGACAGCGGCACCTTCAGTAAACCTCCTAATTCCTGCGGCACCAGGACTCTATGATTGTTTATTTAGTCTCATTCATTTTCTTTTCAGCTTAGTCCCTTTATTAATCTGGGGTCGCCACAGCGGATTATTCACAACTTATCCAGCATATTTTTTATGCAGCGGATGCCCTTCCAGCTGCAACCCATCTCTGGCAAACATCCACACACACTCATTCACACCCATACACTACGGACAATTTAGCCTACCCAATTCACCTGTACCGCATGTCTTTGGACTGTGGGGGAAACCGGAGCACCCGGAGGAAACCCACGCGAACACGCAAACTCCACACAGACCCAGCCGAGGCTCGGACCAGCGACAGCACTGCCTCCTGCACCACTGCGTTGCCGTTTATTTAGTCTCAAGCGACTAAAACGATATAACTAAAGAAATCTCCACTGTGCTGAGCGAGAGCGCTTCTTAAACTGAACATCATCGATGATGTAAGCGTGCTCAGGCTCGAATGCAATGTGAGTGCAGGCCATCGGGGGAGACAAGAGGGGGGACAAGCGTGCTTCAGCCTTACCCTGGTTCAAGGCAACTGTACATAGTGTGAGTACTCCCTTAGAATGAAAACGGCCTCTTCAGTGTTTACAAAAAGCTCCGTTTTCGGCGCTCGACGGTAGTGTGGATGGAAGACGTAATCGTGGCAAAACTTTAGCATTTTAAAACTAAAACATATTCAAGAGTTCACACTTAGCTGGTGATTTATTATAAAGCTTGTTTGGCTGTCACGAGAGAGAGCCCTGAGTTCATAAGATCCTCGAGACCGGGGCTCCCTCCCGTTTGCAAGGCGAGAGGGGAGTTTGAGCTCAGGTAGATCTGGAGAACTCCCCTGCTGTAGTAGCTAATGAACAGATAGTGATTGCTCTTAAGAGATTACTGTCTACGGTGCCGATTTGGATTAGTCAATTAACTTAAGTTGCATGTTTTTGGATGGTGGGAGGAAACCGCGAAACCCGGGGCAAACCCACGTGAGCACGGGGAGAACGTATAAACTCAGGCACAGAAATGTCAACTGGCTTGGTAGGGACTAGAACCAGTGACGTTCTTGCTGTGAGGCAACAGTGCTAACAACTGGGCCACCATGCCACCCATCTAGGAAAGGAGGAGGAGAAGGGGTGGAAGGGGGGGGTTCTTCAAAACGAAGATGGCTGTCATATGGAACTGAGGGTATTTATAGTGGCTTAGGAATCGTCTGATTGGTGAATCATATATTGAATAATGCGGGACCGGCTGCAAGCAATCATAAACACGTGATCCTCTCAAAATTAGTTTATAAGTAAACTTCACTTCGTGTAAACGGGGCCTAAGAAATCCTAAAGAAAACCTACTTTATATTCAGCTGACTTAATAAAAACACTTATGACTGGTTTTGTCCATATAAAAAAATCTCCCCCTCAAGGCTATTGTGTGTTAATCTACAGTTTGGCGTTTAGACCCTGCTATCCTCAATCCCTGCCGTCTGCTACATGACAAATGAGTGACATTCCATACTGAAGCTCAAGATCATGACCTTCCTGTTAAACAAATCTTCCTGTGCACCATAACGGTGAGTGTTGCATGTGTGCTATGCAATCGTTTGGCTGGTGAACAACGTGATGTCAGAAGAAGAGAGACCTCTTGGGGAAAAGGAAAGTGTCTGGCGGGAGCGGAAAGGTCAGTGGATAACATTAAAAACCGATGTCGATGGTAGTATGGGAGAGAGAGATTATAGAAAACAGATGTGAAGAGACACGGCGTAACTAATCACGCTCAAAATCCTGACACTTTGAGATAGGGAGATCTGCACTAAAGTTCAAGAGGAGCTTGTTTATCGGCTGCTTACCTCACTGCCGTGACCTTTCATAACATATAATATAATACAATATAGAAATAGAAGACCACGTAAGTGTACTTAAAGGGTACCTATTGTGCAAAAATCACTTTTATAAGGTGTTTGAACACAGTTGTTTGGTGACAATATGTCAAAATGAGCAGCTTCTAATGGTAAAAATGTATTAATTCTATTTTAATTACTCGCACTTTATAATTACAGTCTTCAGAAACACTTTGATCGACATTATCGCTTTGTCCACGTGTCATCAGAGGGGGAAAGTCCCGCCCATTAGAATCCATTTCTCCCTCATTTGCATAGGACATTAGTTTTGTTCTGAATCTGCCTCTATGCTGACACATAGGCCTCTGTAGCTCCGCCCTCTTCTGAAAAGAGCACAATCTCATTTGAATTTAAAGCGACAGCCACTAAAACGGCACAATTAGGATCAAATAAGGCAGTTTCAAAGAGTTACAAAATATTATTTGTGTGGTACTTTGAGCTGAAACTTGTAAAAAGAGGCATAATAAAACATTTACTCCCCTTGGTTCCTTACACATTTAAGATACACTATCACACATATAAACAATTTTAATATGTGATAATGACATAAAAAACTTTGTTCCAGTTTCCGAGGATTTTTTTATTTGGGGAACTTTTCTTGTACTTGAACTCGTGACATTGCACAGCATAAATTGCAAACATTTCACATGGCTACATTTCATAAATAGATATCATTCCTCAGTTTGAACTGGAGAAATCGTCACTTATTCGAATATGCAACAACAGTGTATCACCCGTCACCCATGTGACCAAAACCACCTCACTACACAACAACCTAAAAACAATATATAATTCTGAGTGTGCCTCACACAGGTGAGTGGGCTTGACAAACCACCTGCAGAAAACAATCTCTCTGACACTTTAACCGACACTTGCACCAGTTTTCCACATTTTCACCACTTTCCTACAATCATTCCATATTAAAAAAAATAAAACAAACACTGTGCATTAATAAAGTGTGCTTCACACAGGTGAGTGGGTTCGACAAACCACCTGTAGAAACACTCTTCTAACTCTAAAAAATACACCCCCCTCCAAACACTGCGTCTTAATTCTCTGAGCACTAATAGTTCCTTTGTATATTTATTGTATATATCCTTTGTAATTTGTGAACTAAATCTGCTGTGAACGGTAAGCTCTTCATGTCCACTGCATGAAATACAGTTTATGTGTTGTATTTTTATATTATATCTATGGCATATTTTCTTATTTTCAAGATCTGTTCCTGCAGACCAATCACTAAACATATTTTTTCTCTATATAATTTCAATAAAGTCACTTTGTCAAACTGTAAAGTTGAATATTCACCATCAAAAGTCCACAGAACAGAGATCGTCCTATAATGCAGGGATTCTCAACCTTTTTCACTTCTTTCTATGATCACGTTTTAAAGGCCCACCTGTCTGACATTTTCTCTAAAATGTTTGTATGAAATGCTCATTTAAACCTTTATTTATTGACAAATATATATACAAACATTGCCCTGGTCACCACTGTTGTACCTGCTGGTGATGTGCAGCACACACACACACACACACACACACAAATGCTTTTCTTACTTAGGGTGCATCTCAATCAACAATCTTGTTCAGTGCACTGATCAGGTTGCCAGCTATTTTAAGTGCTTTCTCAATTGCAAGATTCTTCCAGTGCACTGAAACGTTCGCACCATGAAAAGTTCCACAATGCACTGTGAAAATCTGTGCGCATCGATACACGCTATGCGCCCTTAACGAAAGTTTGGAAGTGCAAAATATCAATCGCATGACCCAAATCAACGTTTTTTTATAAAAAGAATACATTATTTTTAACCTAAACGAACATAGCCAGATATAGGTTAAGAAATTTCTTGCAAACATTTATAATTGCCCTACTGAAAAAACAGCTTAAACCAGCCCAGGCTGGTTGGCTGGTTTTAGCTGGTTGACCAGGCTGGTTTTAGAGGGGTTTTGGCAACTTCCAGGCTGGTTTCCAGCCATTTCCAGCCTGGTCTTAGCTGGTCAGGCTGGGAGATGACCAGCTAAAATCAGTTTGACCAGCCTAGCCAGGCTGGGAGCCCAGCCAAAACCAGCTATGTCCAGCTTAAACCAGGCTGGTCAACCAGGCTGGTTTTAGCTGATTTTAGCTGGTCATTTTCCAGCCTGACCAGCTAAGAAGTGGAAACCAGCCTGGAAGTGGCCAAAACCCCTCTAAAACCAGCCTGGTCAACCAGCTAAAACCAGCCAACCAGCCTAGGCTGTTTTAAGCTGTTTTTTTCAGTAGGGTGTTTAATGGTCATATGATCAATGATCAAATGATCAAAGGGCTCATCAGTGCCCTTACTAGTGCACGAATTCATGCATACGACTTATTGATAGGGAGCTAGGGTGCAGATTGAAACTCAGCCTTAGAGTTTTTGTCATGTTTCTACTCCAAATATCTCAAATTTCTTAAATAAAGAAGCATTTTCTAAATACACAATACCAGAATTCGCCTTGTTTTCAGAAATAATAATTAAAAAATCTGCTAATTCCTTAAAACAAGCAAAAGAATCTGCCAATGGTGTTTTGAAAAAACTCTAAACAAATAAAACAATCAAAAGTGCAGTCTTCCAATGCTAAACAATGGCTTAGTTAGTGAGGAATAGATCAATCAAACACACAACCTTCATCACTGTTCTTTTCTGTCACAATGCTCAAATCCTAAACAAATTGAACAACTGTCAACTTAAGAAGTGTCTTTTGCAAACGTAAAATGCCATTGACTTGTAAACAATCGTGCTAAGTTCTCATTTATCTTTTGAATGAGCTACAGTATGACTGCACTCAGAAAGCAGAAAGATTTTCCTGTCGCACACAAAAAGCTATTGTATGCCTTAAAACAGAAAGAATGCAGCAAAAATTGTATGCAAAAGTTTATTAAGTGCTTTGTAATACTTTAATCGACCTTTAATCGCATTACATAACATTAAACAAAATCTATAATTGTATAAAATAGATTATTATATCTTGTGCTAAGGGGTACTTTTGGAATCTAGGGTACTTAACATGTGCATGTATTGTTGTGCACTTGAAATGCCACTATTAAGGGGATAGTTCGCATAAAACTGAAAATTCTGTCATTATTTACATTTACACTGCTTGTCCAAATTACTTATTCAAAATGAGCTAAAATTAAACAATTCTTAACATTGATTAGGGAGAACTTAATTATTTTATGTTCAGTCACAAAAGAAGATATTTTGAAGAATGCTGTTAGCTGGCACCCATTGACTTCAATAGTTTTTGTTTTCCTACACTCAAAAAATTATGTTTGCTTATTTAAAATGAGCTGAAACGACACAATTATTGAGTATATTGGGGGGACAACTTAATTGTTTATGTTTAATCAAATTAAATTTGTCAAAACTAATAACTTAATTCCTTCATGTTGTCCCTAGACAAATCGATTCAGTGGAGCCCAGCATTTTTTACAGTATACTATGGAAGTCAATGGATGCCAGCAATCGTCATTCATCAATATATCCTCTTTCTTTTGTGTTCAAGAAAGTCGTAAAAATGTTTAACTTTATGAAGGAGAATAAATGATGAGTTCATTCATTTTTGGGCGAGCTATCGCTTTAAATACTGTCATGTATTTTCTCTATCTATTCGCCTGTTGTTTTATCCACACACACTGTAACTATGGAGCCAGATTAGTCTCAGAAATAATAAATTTACAAAATAAAATTCATACACAATTAACATTTACAAAATTTAATTTGTAAATTCAAAACACAATTCATAAATGCGCAGATCCAATTAGTAAATTCAAAATTATTTCTAAATACACAAAACACAATTTGTACATTTAAAACACAATTCATGAATATGCAAATCCAATTAGTAAATTCGAAACGCAATTTATAATTACACAAAACACAATTCATAAATTTAAAATGCAATTCGTAAATACCCACAACACAATTTGTAAATTCAAACCGCAATTCGTAAAAGCACAAAAACAATTCGTAAATTTAAAACACAATTAGCAAATTCAAAACACCATTCATAAATACACAAAACACAATTCAGAAATTCAAAACGCAATTCGTAACAACACAAACCCAATTGGAAAATTCAAAACACAAATCGTAAATTCAAAACGCAATTCGTAACAACACAAACCCAATTGGAAAATTCAAAACACAAATCGTAAATTCAAAACGCAATTCGTAACAACACAAACCCAACTGGAAAATTCAAAACACAAATCGTAAATTCAAAACACAATTTATAATTACACAAAACACAAATCGTAAATTCAAAACGCAATTCGTAACAACACAAACCCAATTGGAAAATTCAAAACACAAATCGTAAATTCAAAACGCAATTCGTAACAACACAAACCCAACTGGAAAATTCAAAACACAAATCGTAAATTCAAAACACAATTTATAATTACACAAAACACAATTCGTAAATTCAAAACGCAATTCGTAAATACCCAAAGCGCAATTCGTAAATTCAAACTGCAATTCCTAAATACCCAAAAGACAATTTGTAAATTCAAAAAAAATTCATAAATACAAAAATCCAATTTGTAAATTCAAATCATAATTCGTAAATTCAAGACACAATTTATAAATACTCAAAACACAATGCATAAATTCAAAATACAATTCATAAACGCACACATCCAATTCATTTGGCCAAATATTCATGATTTTTACTTGTGAATTCACACATTTGGTTTAAATTTTACGAATTGAATTTGTGCATTTATGAATTGTGTTTTGAATTTACGAATTGTGCTTTGTGTATTTAGGAATTGTTTTGAAATTACTAATTGCATTTGCGTATTTATGAATTGTGTTTTGAATTTACGAAGTGGATTTTGTAATTGTGAATTGTGCTGTGCATGTATGAGTTTTATTTTTGCAAATGTGACTGATCTGGCTCCATAGTAACTGCTTTTGCTCCAATCATACACACACACAAAAAAAGTCCCCTTACACACACACATGAAGCTGTGCACGCAGACCATTAACCATTCTCAACCTAGACTAAGCGAATTTTCTTTCGACACGTTTGGACTTGCTGATTGTGTGGTCTCCCGGCTGGCAGGTCAGGGTCCCCAATTACTTCAAATGCATGCCAATCATTCCCCCCAGCTGTTGACCCCAAACAAAGCCTTTTCTCAGACACCCCCCCCCCCCCCCCAGCTGTCTACCACAGTAACCCAAAACAAAGACAGATGTGTGCAAAAGTGTGAGTTACTCGCACAAGTCAAACAACAACCTATTCGCATTTCTGTCTTGGCTTGAAAATTTCGTCTTCGCAACTCTGGACAAAAACAACGCGAGCGTAGCCAAATCTCAACAGATGTGTCGCAAGACGGATTTAATGTCAGTCCATGATGATGGTTCAGACGGAGTGTTTCAAGATGCTTCAATAACATTTCACACGTCGCAATGAATGTTTACAGATATCGAAAAGATGGCATGTAGAGCTGTTTCAGCATCGATATCCGGGATGTGCAAGGTTGAGTTTGAATTGGTGTTGACCAGAAGCCACTATCTTTGAGTTTTTGTCTTATTTATAGTCTAAATATATATAAAAAATAGACAAGTAAAGCATTTGTAGATTCACTTTAAAGTTGAATAGAGTGAAAATTTATCCTTTGCATGTGTTTTTAGGCTCTGTGATTATTTCAATTACGCATTTCAAGCGAGTTTAAAACATTCGGACAGAATAATTTGGAGGATAATGACGTTTGGAGGTGTAAAAATATGAATTGGATATAATTGTTTATATAATGAACATTACCTGAATACTGTTAAGACTTTCCTTAAATTCAAAACAATTACTAAATACACAAAACACAATTCGTAATTCAAAACACAATTCATAAAAACACAAACACAATTCGTAAAAACACAAACACAATTCGTAAAAACACAAACACAATTCGTAATTCAAAAGACAATTCGTAAAAAACACAAACACAATTCGTAAAACACAAACACAATTCGTAATTCAAAAGACAATTGTAAATTTAAAATGCAATTCGTAAAATTCAAAACGCAATTTGTAAATACACAAATCCAAAACGCAATTCATAATTGTGCAAACGTAAAACAGAGGTATTCAAGCCATCTGGTAAAATTGTTTTCATATTGCAATATATATTTAACACAGGCACATTCTGAAAACGTACCCTGGCATACATTTCTGGAGAGCGCCAAATACATCCCAGGAGGTACGTTTTTTACTGTTTTTGTTTTCGCGAATTCACCAAAATTCCCTAAACCCAACCGACAGTGTTTTCAAAAGCAAATCCAGAAAAAAAGCCCCGATTTTTACCACATTTTCTGATTTTACCACATTCTCACCCTGTTATTTACTTGTTTATTTTATCTTTTGGCATTTGTTTTTGTCTTACCTGCTTTCTGGAACCGTTGTTCGCCGGACTCGGTCATCGTGGTCAATTCCTCTGCGTCTCAAGCCCACCGACCTACGCGGTGAGCCGCTGGACAAACGAATAACAGCGGTAAAGCCGTCCACACAGAGGTAAGCGTTCAGCTGGTAAACGCGAAAAGGAAAAGCATCATTTCGTTTTAAAGCTATACGTAATTCTGGCTTCATAATTCGCGATCTCCAGAAATGTATATAGGGCTACGTTTTCAGAATGTTCCTATGTGGTATACATTGCTGGAAAACAATATATCGCAATATCAGATTTTTCCAATGTCATGCAACCCTAATAGCAAGCAAACGTTAAAAGCTCAATATCTGCTCAGTGTCAGCGAAACGAATTTCTGACCTCCAACCTTGACTGTGTTTGACTTGAATCTGTTGTCAGACACGTCCTTGAGGGACAAAAGGGCTTGAAAATCACTGCCTCCACTAAAAAAACAGCTCACTGTGTCAATGAGACAACATGGTGAATACTTAAAATAAAGGGTCCCACTTTATATTAGGTGGCCTTAATTAATATGTACTGTACTTACACTGAATTGAATCATTTGTTACATTGTACTTACTGTGTAAATACATGTTTTAACATTGTACTTACGATTGATTAAATACCTGCGTGTAATTACATCTTTAATTACACTGTTGACCATCCCATACACTTTAACCCACCCTTAAACCTACCCATAGCACCAAATCTGCCCTTAACCTGACCCGTATCCCACTTCAAGAGCACCAGAAGTGTTCTGCAATACATTATAAACACAGTGTACTTATTTTTTGATGCAAGTGCATAGTAGTTAAGTCCACCTAATATCAAATGGGGCCAAATAAAGTGTAGCCAAATAACCTCCTACTTCACAGGTAGAAGAATGCATGCATTTCAGACTGAATTGCCTGTCCCATCTAGCATTTAGCATTTAGCTATGCAATAGTGGCAGATCCAGCCAAGCAGCAGTGGCAGCCTGTTTTACATCTTTCCACCCACGCGTGTGGCAGCCAAAATCCTAATGACTCCCTTCATAATGATCACGCTAAAGCTAATGTTTACCTGTGGGGTGCGGTTAGCGTGGCAGGTTAGCGATTGCTGCTGATTAGCATTTGACAGGTGGATATATGGTAAAGACGTGCTGGATGTGTTTATTTGTTGGAGTTTTTGAATCAGCGGTGGCTGTGAAGGAGTGCTAAGTCTACAGGTGTTGTGTACTATATTGAGTTGTAGGCTTTATTTATTAGCAAGAAAAGTGTGACTATTTACTTAGCCTGAAGTGGTTTCAAACCTTTTAGAGTCTCTTCTTTCTGTTGAACGCAAATGAAGACATTCTGAACAACTACTGATTTTCTATAGCATTTGTTTTTCCTACTAAGGAAGTCAGTGGTTACAAGTTTTTAACTTTCTTCAATATATCCCCTACTGAAAAAAACAGCTTAAACCAGCCTAGGCTGGTTGGCTGGTTTTAGCTGGTCGACCAGCCTGGTTTTAGAGGGGTTTTGACCATTTCCAGGCTGGTTTCCAGCCATTTCCAGCCTGGTCTTAACTGGTCAAGCTGGAAAATGACCAGCTAAAACCAGCTTGACCAACCAAAACCAGCTATGTCCAGCTTAAACCAGGCTGGTCAACCTGGTCCTTTTTAGCTGGTCCTTTTCCAGCCTGACCAGCTAAGACCAGGCTGGAAATAGCTGGAAACCAGCCTGGAAATGGCCAAAACCCCTCTAAAACCAGGCTGGTCGACCAGCTAAAACCAGCCAACCAGCCTAGACTGGTTTAAGCTGGATTTTTCAGCAGGGTCTTCTTTTATAGTTTAACAGAAAGGTTTGGAACAAGTGAACGGTGAGTAAATGATGACTGAATATTCAGTTTTGGGTGAACTATCCCTTTAAAAATGCAAAAGCATTCATTGCGTGATGAAGCCTATTGGAATGCTGTTTGAATAACTCCAGAATTCAAGTTATGCAAGTATATACATTCTATGTGTGGGCTTATTGTTTTTTTTAATATTCAAATGATATTATAGGGTTATACGTAGGCAATACGGAATCTGCGCGCGCAGAAATCCGCAGATTTCCACAGATTTTCAGCCAATAGTAGAGTCTATTTATTTACTTGTGTAAATGTGTGTAAATCTATATTTATTCAGTTTTTAAATTAATTTCAGTAATATTATTTACAAATATGAGAATGTTCATATGATTTATTTACAATACAGTGTGCACTAGAATTTCTGTCTTTTAGTAGACATATAAGAGACTTGCTTTGTTTACCAAATAAGTGAATGTAGATGGATTTGTATTGTTAATATTAAATAAAAGTTAAAAATTTATTATATTTTATTTCATATATTAAGTTTTTAGATGCGATACTTCCAAAATTATATAGTTATATATTATTATATTTTATATTGCATAGATTTTTTACACAATTCTGCGCAGAAATAGCAAAAAATGTCTGCAGACCCTAGTTATAAGTTATTTAGTAAAGTCTTAAAAAAGTTTAATAAAGTTATCTGCATCTCAGAATCTGCATGTTTTGTTTCTCAATGCTTTTGTTTTTAACCCAGGCTGATTGGAAATATGTGCCTCGGACCACATTTTTTGCTAAATGTAAAATACATTGCTCTGGGTACATTTCTTTACACGTTTCAGATGACAAATCTACTAGAGCTGGGGTGTCAAATCAAAACTTGGTATGGGCCGCACTGAGTGTTGTAAATAAAGTCAGGGGCCGTACATGCACATTCTTAAAAAATTATTTATTGGAGAAAATAAAAGTGTATTAACGACTGTGTAACATCTCTTACACTTCATTAAACCACATTTATCAAAATAGCAAGGTTTTACATTTAATTTTATTTTGGACCACATTTGTGTCACAGCAGCTTTTTTCTCTATCAAAACATGAAGGTCTCTAACCAATATAAGCATAAAACAGTACAGTAGGCTAGCATAGAACAGTAGTCTACTTTAAAAACCATTTCATATTCAGAAAAACTGATAATAACACAAAAAGCCAACAACTGATATACAACATTGTAACAAGCAACAGATGGCTTCTGATATTGTATTATTAAACTTATTCTTTTAGCTTTAAAAAAGCAACCTGATCATGAAATGATGAGGATTTCAGAGAGAAACAAAATTAAAGCAAAATATTTATTAGTGGGCTATTAGATAAATGGTAGTCTATATAAAAAATAAATGGTAATAAATTGTATTATTTCTATTATTTTGCTTCAAAGGACACTTGTAATATATGAATAAATATATGAATAAATGTTTCCCTCCATGGTTGAAATTGTCAATATTCTCTGTCCATTTTGCGTTTTTTTACCATTATGCTAGTCCCAGAAATATTTTCCCTTGTTTACATTTAGTGTAACGTTATGCTAACGTCTAAATTAGAGAGCAGGGTGAAGTGCAACAGCACCACCTGCGTCTCAATATTGTAATGGTCACAGACCTAATGTTTAAAGCGGGCCACTTGAACTTCATTACCAAAACTTGTTGTTGGGGCTGATTAAATGTTCTGACGGGCCACATTTGGCCCGCGGGCCTTCTAATTGACACATGTGTACTAGAGATTACCCTAAAACTTGGGGTATTTTTTGTTGCAAGTTTCAGATATAAATCCTTCCACCTCCATAAAAAAGGCAGAGCTAGTCAGATCACCAAGGCTGCATCCGAAATTGCATACTTTCATACTTTACAGTACATTAAAAACAGTATGTGAGCCGATTAGTATGTCTGAAGTCATAGAATTCTAAAAACAGTATAAAAGAAGTACCCGGATGACTTTCTACTTCCAGCGAGATTCTGAAGTGCACATCTGATGAACGCTACGATATCCCATGATGGAGAATTCATGAATGGCAGTGAAGCGATGCAACTGACATGGGTAGGTCATGTGATCATGACAAAATGGTGGACGTAGTATGTCCGAGTTCCATTCATGCTGCTCACGTTCATACTGTATAGAACGTACTTTTCTAATAGTCCAGTACTAAATTAAAATTGAAATGCAGTACCTACTGAGTAGTAGCCAATTTCGGAAGCAGCCCAAGAGAACCACTGACCTAAACCCTTCCCTAAACCCAACCGATAGTGTTTTCTAAAGCCAACCAATAGTGTTTTCTAAAGCAAATGTAAGAAGAAAGTCCATTGCCACCACAAACACAAGTGCTTTGCATCACAAATACAACACTGTACAAACTAAGCTACTGAGCAAACTGACCACACCAGAAAGCATGTCCATATGGAGTTAGATGTGACGTAAATGTATTCAATTACAAATCATAGACTGTGTTTTGTTGTGGAATTTATTTGGTGTTTTGCAACGAATTGCACAAGAATACTCCTTAATTCATCGATAGTTGTCCCTTTAAATATCACTAGTGTGAAAAGAGGAATAAAAGCTGCTTTCATTGTACTGCCCCCTAGTGTTCATTTCATCAACAAACTGCAGTCAAAGGTGTGTTGAAGTACATTTGTATGGCTTCACAAAAAAAGTAGACTGATTTACAGCATGAATTTATCCGCAAAAGGTCTGCCTCGCAATAACAAAACTCTCCCGAATAGCAAGGAGAGGACGGGACAACCGTTGAGTGACGCAAAAACGGGATGAGAAAAAGTCACCACGACCATTTCCAGTCACTGTGGGCTGTGGCTAATCTGGATTCCCAACACCAGTCAACTGGCACAATGGCTGAGAGGTTGAGAAATACCATGTTGTAAATTTGTCTGAAACACCCACAGGGAGGCTGCAGATATGCGCACAAGCAGGATGGCTAAAAAATAAAATCAATCGGACACGGATAGATGCTCCAAAAGGTTTAAAGCATTTCACAAAAAGAGAAGCGTTTTCCATGTGCTAGGGCGGCCAGATGGGTGAGGATGGGATGTTTATTCAATCGGCACTAATATTTTGTTTGGCAAGGTCACATGAGAATGTACTTAAAATCATTAACAGAGTTGCTAGCCTACTACAGCTGTAACCAGGAGTAATATCCAAAGGAAAAGTTAATGGACAATACCTACCAAGCACATCCCATAAGGAAGCGTTACAGGATTTCTCAGTTGTTTTAATGATCAACTAAAGCTTGTTTAGAAAAAAAATGTCCGTTGTTGAGATAAGATTGAGAGCGTTTTGGCATTGTCCAGCGTGTACAATGCAAAAAAAATCATCACGATGATTTGTGCATAACTGAGATTTATTTCTAGACCATTGTTGTCTTCTAGCGCTTTCATGTAATGCTGTTTGGTTTCTAAAGTGCTCCAGTTGGTTTCAGTCTGCAGTCCAGAAAGCAAACCTCCACGTTTTGTTATTATTATTTTATAGTCCCTAGAATAGTCTCAGGTTTCTAGTGTTCAAAAAAAAAAAAGTCAATTGTTGACGTAAGATTGAGAGCATTTTGGCATTGTCCAGCGTATACAATGCAAAAAAATATGATTGAGATTTATTTTTTGACCATTGATGTCTTCTAGCACTTTCAGGTAATGCTGTTTGGTTTCTAGAGTGCTCCAGTTGGTTTCAGTTCGCAGTCTAAAAAGCCGACCTCCGCATTTTTTTATTATTATTTTATAGTCCCGAATAGTCTCAGGTTTCTAGTATTCAAAAAAAAGTGAGTTATTGAGATAAGATTGAGCGCATTTTGGCATTGTCCAGCGTATACGATGCAAAAAAAAAAATCATCACCATGATTTGTGCATAATTGAGATTTATTTTTAGACCATTGATGATTTCTAGCGCTTTCATGTAATGCTGTTTGGTTTCTAGAGTGCTCAAGTTGGTTTGAGTCTGCAGTCCAGAAAGCCGACCTTCACATTTTTTTAAATTATTATTTTATAGTCCCTAAAATAGTTTCAGGTTTCTAGTATTCAAAGAAAAAAAAATCAATTGTTGACGTAAGATTGAGAGCTTTTTGGCATTGTCCAGCGTATACAATGCAAAAAAAATCATCACCATGATATATGCATAATTGAGATTTATTTCTAGACCATTGATGTCTTCTAGCGCTTTCATGTAATGCTGTTTGGTTTCTAGAGTGCTCCAGTTGGTTTCAGTCTGCAGTCCAGAAAGCCGACCTTCACATTTTTTTATTATTATTTTATAGTCCCTAGAAATGTTTCAGGTTTCTATTATTCAAAGAAAAAATGTCAGTTGTTGAAATAAGACTCGGATTATTTTGCCATTGTCCAGCGTATACAATGCAAAAAAAAAAACATCACCATGATATATGCATGATTGAGATTTATTTCTAGACAGTTAATATCTTCTAGCGCTTTCAGGTAATGCTGTTTGGTTTCTAGAGTGCTCCAGTTGGTTTCAGTCTGCAGTCTAGAAAGCAAACCTCCACTTTTTTTATTATTATTTTATAGTCCCTAGAAATGTCTCAGGTTTCTAGTATTCAAAGAAAAAAAGTCAGTTTTTGAGGCAAGACTGAGAGCATTTTGGCATTGTCCAGCGTATACAATGCAAAAAAAAAAAAACATCATCTTGATATGTGCACGATTGAGATTTTTTCTAAACCATTGATGTCTTCTAGCACTTTCATGTAATGCTGTTTGGTTTTCAGAGTGCTCCGGTTGGTTTTTGTCTGCAGTCCAGAAAGCCGACCTCCACCTTTTTTTATTATTATTTTATAGTCTCAGGTTTCTAGTGTTCAAAGTAGTAATACATCTTTCCTCAACAAGACACATGATTTGAGGTATCAGTCATGCCCACAGCACAAATGGTGCGGGACAGGTTAAGCATTTAACAAATTTAATAGTTTTCAGTTTAATACCCAAGCATGAGGGTGGCACGGCAGGCTCAGTTAGTAGTGAATGAACAGTTTTCCCTGAGGTGGCATGAATTTCCGAAAGCCAGTCCAAAAACATGCAAGCATGAGTGAACTGCCTAGAATAAATCCGATGTGTGGGAACTACAATATGCTGTCCTAGTAAGATTCAGATTTTTTTTTTCTTAATTAAATGATGCTTTATTGTAAACTGCTGTCATTAAGCATGGGACGATAGCTGTTTTCAAGGTATACCGCGGTTTGGAAAAGTCAAGGTTTTAAAACCGCCAGAATTTTCTGTAATATCATTCCTAAGGTGTGTGTAAGATTTTTTTATTTACTTTTTTTGTTTGTTTTTTAGGACAACAGTATCTCCAGCAGAAAAAATATCCAAAGATGTCGTTTTAAATTGTAAAGAAATCAGTGTTTTTGAAACAAATGAAGACAGCAGAAGTCAATGATTCGTTTGAATTATTCAGCTTGACATGTTTACTGCTCCAAAATATCATAAATCTTTCAAAAAATAAAATATAATGTGTTCAAAGGGGGAAAAGTTTTTGTTTGTTACCCAGACATTTAAAAAGAAAATATTTCAGAGCAGTAATAACAATACTTTGATACCGTGAAACCATGATATTTTTATCCAAGGTTATCATACCATCAGAATCTTATACCGGCCCATGTCTAGCTGTTATACTTATTGTCATATTTTAACATGCATTTACACACCAATAATCGGCTAAAAATGAAAAATTGTGACGATTTGACGGTTTCTGAAGAGAAAACAATATATATTTTATATCATATTTGTAAAGAAACTTGTCCTGTAGTCCACCAGTGCTCTTTTAGTTATCAAGGAATGAACACATTACTGTAGAGTATTATAATATTGACAAAAAAGTCAAAAATGCATTGTTTTACTATAATATTCAGGAAAGAATGTAAACACTGATTTATATTATCAATGAACACTCACTTCCCTCACTTTAATATATTTTTTTCTCTCAACAAGAATTTAACATGTCGGCATCAATAGCCTAGTGGTTAGTGTGGTGACCTGAGTTCGATTCCCGGCTCGATTTGCCGATCCTTCCCCTATCTCTGATCAACACACTTTCCTGTCTGTAAATCTCCAATGTCCTATCAGTAAAGGTGAAAACCCCTGAAAAATATTATTAATAATACAAAGATAAATGATAATGGCATTATAAACTACATTAAGCATACATAACAAGCCTAAACTAACTAATTAATATATTTCTGAAATTGTTAGCCATAGCTTTTCACAGAAATTGTGTTGGCAACAGCTTATTTTACAGTCCGGTTAGACATGAACATACTCTACTAATCATAGCCATTAGATAAACCGGGTAATAACTAATCACTATCCCCAAACCTACCCCTGAACCTAACCTTAACCCATGTAGTTGCCTTATACAACCCAAACAAGTCCACATCCTGTAAAACAAAGCGTATTTTCCAAGATTAACTCATCTGGAGACCTCAGAGATCTCAGTATTGGAGATATTAACAAGCAACAATATCCTAGATAAGACTCTAAATGTAATAGAGTAGGACACACACTGGTGCATACAGTACCGTGCGTGTGGTTAGTATTAGTAAGAGGTTTAATCGTGGAGCTCGACACGGGTCAGCTGCTCAGCGATGGTAAGTGTGTGACTGGCACTGCATGGGTGCGCCACAGAGCTCCACATGACTCTACCTACAGTATCGACCTCACACCATGGCACTGAGAAGCCCAGCACCCAGTGACAGGTACGAGAGCTGCTATACTCTCTTATTTGGGCTCCCACTGAAAGCCCTTTCTAAAAGCATGCAAGCATAGACTTTAAATGAGGTGTTTGTACCATACCTGTCAACATCCATTCAAACATTCATTTTCTTTTGGCTTAGTCCCTGATTATCAGGAGCCGCCACAGCGGAATAAACCACCAACTATTCTGGCATATGTTTGATGCAGCGGATGCCCTTCCAGCCGCAATCCAGCACTGGGAAACACCTATACACTCATTCACACACACACTGATACACTACGGCTGATTTTTAGTTCATCCAATTCACTTGTAGCGCATGTGTTTGGACTGTGGGGGAAACCGAAGCACCCGTAGGAAATCCAAGCTACAAAGAAATGCCAACTAGTCCAGCGACTCGAACCAGCGACCTTTTTGCAGTGAGGTAACAGTGTCAGTAACGTAGCACTTATGGTTTTTATTGAAAAGCTGCATGACAATATAATGACACAGCATCCATGGCACATCGATCATCTTCATTTCCAAGAGGAGACCAAAATGCCTTTAATGGAACCAATTAATCTTTAAATGCTGGCTAAGCTAGTTCCAGTTATTTATATTTTGCTGCTGACTGAAATTGCATGACTTTTCCCACATATTAGAGACTATGGTATGGATAAGTATACTTTGAGTTACTTAGAGGAACCAAAGAGCGAAATGCATTTTACAGAACTATTTAATCCTAAAATGCAAGCTTTTATTCTAAGGGTACATTAGTTATAGTTATTTATATCTATCTTTTTCAACAATTCATACATTACAGTTAAAGCTACAATAAGTGTGTCTTTTACAAGCTCGACTGATGTCCGATTTAACCCTCTACTGCACGATGTCACCGTATGACAACATGATACTTATGTTTATTTCCCTGCCACTGTTTCTTAAAGACCAACATTAATTTTTTTTTGTTGGAAAGAGAAGACCTTAGAGTAGCCAATGATGTGCTTTGGTTAAGTCACATGACATGCAGTGTTTTTCTGTAGCGTGAATTCTGACAGACTGGCGTTTATTGTGAGTAGTTGCTGAATGCAAATGTAGAGTCAATAAAAACAAAGGATCAAATTATGTCAGATCCACAAAAACATCTGAAACATCACCTCCTGTAAGTTGAGACATATTCACAACAAAAAAAAAAATGTTTAATCAAATTAGTTTCTTGTAAATTGACCAAATGTATGCGTTACCAAATGGCAACACTGTCCAATAGTGGAATACGCAATATTGCGATGGGTTAGCTAGCTAGCAAGGTCAGCTGTGAACTTTTAAGTTGTAACAATAACAACATCAATGCTAGTAATATAATGTTAATTAGTTGTATGTTAATGATATTTGCATTATGGATAAAATCTAGTTTTAATGGCAATACTACTTTTGAATAGATATGAGGAGCAGTGTATTACATTTACATTTAGTCATTTAGCAGATGCTTTTATCCAAAGCGACTTACAAATGAGGACAAGGAAGCAATTTACACAACTATAAGAGCAGCAGTGAACAAGTGCTATAGACAAGTTTCAGGTGTGTAAAGTCTAAGAAGCAAAGCATTAGATTTTTTTTTTTTTGAGAGAGAGAGAGAGAGTACAGTTAGTTGTATAGCCAGAGAGGCAGTTACAGATTATGAGGGAAAGTGGAGACTAAATAGTTGAGTTTTTAGTCGTTTCTTGAAGACAGCAAGTGACTCTGCTGTTCTGATGTAGTTAGGGAGTTCATTCCACCAACTGGGCAGATTGAATGCGAGAGTTCGGGAAAGTGATTTCTTCCCTCTTAGGGAAAGGAGCAAAACTGTGCAGAGCTGCGGCCCTCCAGGAATTGAGTTTGAGACCTATGACCCAAGGGTTTTTAATCAGAAAAACAATCAAAGTGGCATCCCTTCAGGTTCCCTCAGTGCTCACTCATTTTCATTTACTGACTATATAAGGATAGTATAGTAGTGGTTTAATTTAGGGAATAGTGAATGAGGGACGATTTCAGAGACCACCTATATGTTCTGCTTGAAAAGAACATACCAGTGTGTTTAAGGATGGAGCTCAAATCTGAGAAATAATATCTTTGTTTCTTCACATAACACACACCAACGTAAGCAGCTGTAGCATCCTAAAAACCCCTAGTTTGACGCAAGCACATTGGACGCACCCTTTGAAGGTACGTGCTGTTTTGAGATCAACACCCAGCCAAATGTGCATGTATGGTTCATAGCTCAGGGTTTTTACAGTCATCTTATGGTTTTTCAGCCATCTAATCTTGGCTGTAGTCACTGATCATTTTGGCCCGCAGTCCACCCAAAGGCCCTATGTGGAGGAAAATGGTCTGTGGTGGGAGACGGAAAACACATGACAGAGTAGTGCCACTAATTAACGTCATTTCATCAATCCTTGACCACCGAAAGCTATTCGGATTCCATACTGGCTTTCCGGTTTTCCTCCTGTCTGCAATGCCCATCACGGCATTTCCAACTTCAACCTACATATCTGCAAAACACACAGCTGATTGGGTTACGGTAGAAGCGGGACCCGCCCTCTCTTAAAAAACCGAGGCAGACCACCAAACTGCGGTCGGAGCCGTGCTACCAGAATATTGAGCCGTTTTGGATGCAAGTGTGCCAAACACATTTAAAGACATTCCCCAGAGCAATAATACCATATAATCAAGGCAGGGTTGGGATGACTCCTGCGGGAGAAGCCATTCTCACAGCTTGTCGAGAAAGCCATTGAGGAAAAACAAACCGGTAGGAATACAGAGACAAGAATTGATGTTTTTCAAGTGGTTACTTGAAATGTCATGAAACCCAATGTTTGTAATCTGAAGTGCGTTTACAGAAGAAGTGCGTTTCCAGCACACATACACACTTCTGTTAGGTTGGAAAAGATGTGTCTGTTCGATCAAGCCTTAACAATGGTACCGTAAGAGAAATATGTATACGATTATGGGTGTGTATGCAGCCGGCAAAGGAAGTGGTCACATGTGAGGATCTTCAGTTGCAGACACTGCTATTCTCTGGCACTGAAAGGCGATCCACCGCAGCTCGGGCAGCAGCTCTCATCAACATTCCCAAGCACAAGTCTAGTCGAGAGATTAAATCTGAAGTCTCATGCAAACTGCCTCCGTACAGGGGCTTTCCTATGAGCGGTGGCCAAAAATGCCATTGCAAACAGATCAAACTGACCACAGATACCTTCGGAAAAAAAACGTCTGCTCTGTCTTTATCCTTGTCACACAGCTCTCTGTGCTCATATCTGTTTTTGCCACTCATTTCCCACTCTCCTAAGGTTTCATAAAGGAGCAGATGATGATTGAAGAGCAGAGCACTTTTACAGTAGTCATTGCACCCCCTGCTGGAAACATCAGGCACTGAAATTATACCTACTGATGACTGACAAAACATTACTTGTTCATTACTTAAACTGTATCAGAGGGGAAAATGAACGATGAACTACATGAGATTTCACTGCAGATCTGCAAACTAAGGTCTGAGAGTCAGGAGTCTAGTTTCTCCTATGTAAAACACTGTAGATGCCTCGGACCTGCTTCTGGGAGATGGAAATATACCAGAAGCAGAGCCCTTTTTAAGGGGTTTTGATGCACATACACATGCAAGCCATTGCAGCCAACATATTCAACGCAGGGTTTTGGAACATGCAAGAAACAGAGGTGCAGGGGTGGTTAGACTCGACCTCAGACATCACGCCCACAGACCATTGGCTGAACGTCTGATGAATAACGCACACAAAATGTAAAACTCTTTGAGAGCTTCAAAGTCAGCATTTCATTGGTTGAGTTCTACGGGATCTCTGGGAGACTTGTGTGTCACGGTCTTTCTTTCGCATTCTGGAAGAAACACTGTTGTGAGACACTGTTAGGATCAAATAAACACTGGAATTTCACAGCATAGACTGGATTATGACAACTGAACATAGTCTTAAAATCATCTTTTTTACTGCATGATGACCTATAATGTCATTTGCATTTTCATGCTTCCATACAGTACAAAACTTGGGCAGTCCTTGCACAAGGAAACACGCAAAGCACTTCTTCAATCAGTTTGAAGGTCTGGTTATGCAAGACTAAAGGTTGATTTATACTTCTGCGTCGAGTGATTGATGTGACCCACGGTGCCTCCCTTGCGCGTAGTCTTGCATTTATACTTCTGTGCGATGTTTGTGTTGCTCTGAAATAACACTTCAAAAACGCTAGCTGGCAGTGAGGCTTTATGTTTGTCTGTGTGGAGTTTCTTCGTGGGTGTTTTTTTTTACCTTAATGTACAAGTAGCTAAAACTGGCTCATTCAGAGGCGGGAACCAGCAGACGTGCAACAACTTTAATCATAAGGTAAACACAAAACAAAAGTTTCCATTTAGAGCTCCTTCACGGGACTCGACACTTGTAAACACTTTCTCCAACAGGTTCGCTCGGCTTTCGGTCCTGCCCACACTGGTCAGAGCTACCAAGCTGACCAATCACAGAGCTTGCGCTACACGTCCTTGCGACGTGTAGTTAAATTTTTTGAGAGATGCCCATCAGAGTCGGCATCACACACGGTGAGGGCTGTGTGACCGCACAAAGGCTAAATACGCAGAAGTATAAATCAGCCTTAAAGGTGGGAATACAGTGTGAATTCTGATGCCTGGAAGATTGCATGTGCATGTACACTTCATGATTGAGTGTATGTCAAAGTCCTTTGGATGGTCATCATGTGTGTATGAACTATAAAGGCTAATCCACTGTAAATGATCATCTTTGACTGTTCTATCATCATCCAGTGCTTGCTGTTCAGCAAGTTTATCCTCCTGATTCACTCCAAAAAATTACTTTTGCTGCTTGTTGCTGCAAGTTTTTTGGAACTTATTTGTTCAATGTTCCATTCACTTGAATTAGTAAAGACTATTAAGTTAACTTAATAGATTAGTGTCAGAACAACATGAAGGAACTGTGTGGAACCCAGGATTTTTTACAGTGTTGCTCAACTTCAGGTGGATTGACAGATTGGCTCATTCAGCTGCACACACTTCACTAATTCGAATTCAAGCTCACAAATTTTTTCACATGTTTAAATATGATCAGTAGCTTGTGAGCCACTTGGCTAAAAACTTCTTTTATACGGTACGAGCCACAACCATATGAGCATCGATTTCCATATGACAGTAAAAATTGCACCATTTACATCCTGCTTAAAGGGGACCTATTTAGCCCATTTTCTTACAAGATGTAACATAAGTCCTTGGGGTCCCTAGAGTGTATATGTGTTTCAGCTCAAAATACCCCACAAATAATGTTTCATAACTCTTTGAAACTGCCCCTTCTAGGCTTTGATGCTAATTGTGCTGTTTTGGAGACTGTCGCTTTAAATTCAACTGAGATCCTGCCCTTTCAAAAGAGGGCAAAGCATATAGATGCCTATGTGTCAGCATAGTGGCAGATTCAAAAACCGGACTAGCATCCTTTGCTAATGAGGGACAGATCATCACTAATGGGCGGGGCTTTCCCTCTTCTGATAACATACAAAGGGAGAATGTCAATCAAAGTGTTTCTGCAGGCTGTTTTTAATCAAGTCTGATTATAAAAAATGTAATTAATCAATTTTTATCATTAGAAGCTGGTTATATTCACAGACTGTTACCACACAACTGTGTTTAAACCCCTTACAAAAGTGATTTTTGCATAATAGGTACCCTTTAAGTCGCAGTTAAACTTACTGCTAAACCATTAACTACTAGAAAGATATTTGACACATTTTACTGTATCAACTGATAATTATTTTATGACTAAGGATTTCAAGTTTATCACCAGTGTTTCTTTTAATTGCCAAAAGACTTCTAGTTGAGCTAAAAATGCGACACTTCAGAGCTTTTAATATGATTTTAGACACTTTGCTGACAATAACCAGCATCTCTCACACACACACAAAAAAGCTGTAAATATTTATCCTCATTTCAATTCAGGTATGCTTTTAGGACAGAAGTTCCCCACATGTGACCCCAGGCTGGCCTCCATTGGAGATCTGCATAAACTTGTCAAAGCCAGGCACAAAAGAATCTCATTCCATGGATGTTCAGGTCTTATTTTCCCCATGCTTTCCCAACACGTAACCTCTTCTGCCTTCTCCCTTCAGGCTGTTTGAGGTGAGCGCCGCACTTAGACGAAAAAGCGTGCAACCCCCATATTTCCTTGTTCCACCGCCACCACACTTTTGTCCCCAACCAACCAACCTGGGACTGCTGTTGAATGAGATGCCGTCGAAACAAACACGGGGCACCTGCTGCAACAGGCTGGATGGGACGAGGTGGTTAAAACTAAGTATTTGCATTCTTGTGGCCAGCATGACAATTTCAGCAGCGCCTCAGCAAGGCAAGGAATCCCACCCAACCCTCAGAGACGCAGACCGAGGTCAAACAGAGACTGTGTTTAGGTTTCACATATGTTCCACCGCACTGGGGAAATTGGGTATGCAACATTGACCCTCTATTTAAGTAAATCAGTGCCCAGAAGATGCAGCATACGCCTCATGGAAGGTATTTATTTGCACGTTAGATGAAGCAAGTGTGTCAGACGGTAATGATTTCATGCTGTCCCTGGCGTGCGTGAATGGCAGGTTCAAATGGCAGGTTTGATTTGCGATTGTATTGCTGTTTTGGAGAGCTGCCCATGCACCTCATTGACTACAGAGTCCAGCAATCTGGAAAGCGACAACCATATCAGCATTCAGAAATGAACGCTCACTGTGCGAGATAAGAAAGGACACCAGTAATGCCATCGTGAATACACCGCTAATGAGTTTCCTATAGTTTGTTTTCATGACCCGATAACATGGAAGTACAAGCAATTTCCGTCAAAGTGCTGAAACTGGCAAAGTTGGAATAGTTTTGAACAATGGCTAGTTAGCCTCATGACAAATTGAACGTTACAAATATCGGGACGTTTATTAGATGCGGCCTCTTGACATTGCATATCTGCTCAGTATCGGACATCTTTTCTTTCCGTTTAATGTGCCAGAAAAACAAGGCGCAAATATTTCTTAAGAGGCTAGTTCCGATTGATAAAAATCTCTCAGATCAAATAATGGAGACTATAAATTTTTATATGAAGTACAATCCCACCCATGAGAACACAGTCCAGCATTTATTAAATTTATTGACTTCCTAAGAGGGGTTAGACCCAATCTACAACCACTGCAGCCCAACAAACCGGTTTACAGCTTCATAATGTTCAATGGGGCCTGAGGGAGCCACTCCCGCCCTGGCCCTTGATTTGCCCCAACAATGTCCTCTCCTTTGCACACCTTTTTGCACACAATCTTCCATCACTGCTCACTTTGAGCCAAGAGAAATAAGGACACAATGATATCATTAGAGAAATAATGATGTCAAACGCCCACCTGTCCGTGGAATGGTTCCAAAGCTAGACTCATTTAGTCCACTGCTATATTCCATCTAAATACTGTATACATAGAAGTGTTTCACAAGCACTTTTACGCTCCAAACCTGGTTTCAAACTTGTTGATACAAGTGACAATGGCTCAAAGACGATGATTGAAAGTTAAACACATGTTTCTCGAAACATGAAGTTCTGGTGTGACCGCTGAAAGGCGCGTAATGGAAGAATATCAATAAGCAGAAATGCACGCGTCATGAGAGGAACACATTCCAAAGGCGTTCCCGCGGTATCACAATTACCTCAATTAAAATTATGCTAGGGGAATGTTTACAGGGGGAATTGGGGAAACTGTAAATTCAACTCAACATTCTTGAACTTGCGCTTATTAAAGTTAGTGAGCGAGCAAAGCGGGGGTGCCAAACAAAGAAAAAAAAAAACGAGTGTTTATGCTGGATGAAGAAATATTATCTGCGATCTGAACAGACGTTTTGGCCACCAGGTTAGAGATACTCGTAGCTTTATTGTTAACAGCTGTTGAGAGCTGCTCGTGTCTAATTTTTTTCATTCCTCTACAAGCATCTATTAAAAAGACCAACCTGACCGGCTTGTACCTGCCATTCAAAACGCAACACTGAATTGAGAAACGACGTTCTGATATGATATAGTTTTGTGCCATTTAATGAATGTGCAAGTAACATCTGGAGCTTCATGCAAACATTTAATGTATAAACGAGAACATCACTCTCACTGAAACGCAACAGGTTGTTTGTTATATGAACAGACCCTCACTAAATAGCATTTCTCCATACTATTGAGGAGCTCTTTTTTCGTTCATGATATTGATTTATTATTTTACATCTCTGTTTTGTCTATTCATATATCATACAAGCATTAAGAATGAGCTTAAGGAAGAGTTCTTCTGCCTACCCGAAGTAAGCCGTGCTCGGTCCGGGCAGGCTGATCAGATGCACTATAATGGTAAATGATAACCATCCCAGGAGAAGGTGTCCATCCAGCATTTTGTAGCGGCTCTGGGGCAGCTCATTTCGTTCGTCCTGAGTTGCTGTGTAAAATCCCTGCTTGTGAGAACCGCACTTCTTATACACTGCGAGGATTTCTCACTGCGCTCCTCCCCATTCACTTACAGCAGAGAGAGAGAGAGAGAGAGAGAGAGAGAGAGAGAGAGAGAGAGAGAGAGAGAGAGAACTGAGCAAGCAGCTGGATTTAAAAGTAAGTCTGGCTTAATTATTTACGTTTGCCGTATTGGGAAGACTAATAGATTTGGCGAAAGCATGACAATTAGCATATAGGCTAATCGTAAACATATTGACATGTATCCCCACAAAAAGAAGTAGCCTACTTTAAGTTATTATTAATTAAGTACGTTATAATGCTACTTTATGTATTAAGAATAAATACGGAAATCAATTAACAAGTACTGTACTTGAAAGTGTACTTAATTTACTTACTAGTTACTACACTATCAAGTAGCCTGTACTTGTGAATATACCTGACTTAATTGGCCAACATTTAGTTCCTAAAAGTATACTGCAATAAGTGATGTAAGTAGCCTACTTTAAGTTTATTTCAATATGTACACTTTACGTATATGCTACTTTATGTATTGAGAATAAATACTGGTATCAATTAATAAGTATACTTGAAAGTGTTATAGTTTTATGCTAGCACACTCTCAAGTAGCTTATACTACTTGTAAATTTAATTCAAATGTATGTATACCAACAAAAATAAGTAGCCTACTTTAAGTTAATTTCATTAAGTATACTGTAAGTATATGCTTCTTTGTGTATTAAGAAGAACTACTCATATCAATGACAAGTAGTATATGTAAGTGTACTAGTTATACACTTCAAGTATCCTTCAAGCCACTATCAAGTAGCCTACACTTGTAAATTATACCTGGGACTAAATTGGCCCACATTTTAATTAATAAAAATGTATGTTTAAGTATGCATTAAGTGTAGCAGTAGTAAACTGAGGACAAAGATAGTATACTTGAAAAAGATATACTGATAGTTTACCAGTTTTATTTAGTTTATATATTTTCTATCTTAAATATAATATACAGTTTTATAAAATTTTATTTACTTTATGAAATTACATTTTATAAGTATTCTATCAATACATGAATTCCATAAAGTTACCAGGGATTATTAATAAATGTATTGTTATTATTTATATATCTTCGTAATTACATTAATTTACATTTACACTTATACAACCTTATTGTAAAGTGTAACCATTATTTTTGTACCTTAAATATATCTGACATGGGTGACATGGTGGCTCAGTGGTTAGCACTGTCACCTCACAGCAAGAAGGTCACCGGTTCGAGTCCCGATCAGTTGACATTTCTGTGTGGAGTTTGCATGTTCTCCCCGTGTTGGCATGGGTTTTCTCCGGGTGCTCTGGTTTCTCCCACAGTCTAAACACATGTGTTAGGTCAGGGGTAGGGAACCTATGGCTCGGGAGCCACATGTGGCTCTTTCACCAAAAATATGTGGCTCTCCAGCTGTCTCTCTTCAATAATATTTTAAAGTTAAAAAATTATAACTCACTAGAAATCATTGAAAATACAAAGCAATTCCCTTTTATTGTAATTTTTACAGCAAAATGAAAAAGAACTCAGTTTACAATAAAAGGACATGTGTGGAGCTGTGGATTAACCTGAATTGCGAATCCAATAAAGGGCAAGCAATTTACATTTCTTTGGTAACCTCGTGCACGTAAATGCAAACAACATTCATCAGTGGGAATGGCAAAAAGAAAAAAAATCTATAAATTGTCCTTTTTCATACATTGTGATCCGTCATATTTGTTTATTTTTGAGTTGTGCATAGATATGACCCCCAATGGCTCTTTAAAAAATGCATTTGCCAAAAAAAAATGGCTCTTTGCTGAAAAAAGGTTCACGACCCCTGCGCTAGGTGAATTGAATAAACTAAATTGCCCGTAGTGTATGTGTGTGAATGAGTGTGTATGGGTGTTTCCCAGTACTGGGTTGCAGCTGGAAGGGCATCCGCTGCATAAAACATATGCTAGAATAGTTGACGGTTCATTCCGCTGTCGCGACCCATGATGAATAAAGGAACTAAGCCGAAGGAAAATGAATGAAATATATTTCTAAGTTTCTATTAAGTTTTTTTTCCTTTCGCTTAGTTAACTTGTACACTACAACTAAATTACACAAATCAGTTGGAACATATCTACTTATCTTCTGGTAATGGTTTATTATAGCTGCCACAATGAATAAAGTCTGTTATAAAAACACCCGTGAAGTATTGTCAATAAAATCAGCCACATTTTCATCATTTCATCTTAAAAAGAGATCAGGTTCATTTCAAAACACATTTTTTCCCTCGTGTTCCAGCCAAGTGTTTGAGACAGTGTGTAAAAACAGAGCGGGGAAAATGTATTTAGTAGCTTAAAAATGTATTTTAAATTTTTTTTAGTCAGTATAAGATAATTATTCTGACTGTGTGGAGTTTGCATGTTCTCCCCGTGTTGGCGTGGGTTTCCTCCGGGTGCTCCGGTTTCCCCCACAGTCCAAACACATGCGCTATAGGGGAATTGAATAAACTAAATTGGCTGTTGTGTATGAGTGTGTGTGTGAATCTGAGAGTGTATGAGTGTTTCCCAGTATTGGGTTGCAGCTGGAAGGGCATCTGCTACATAAAACTTTGCTGGAATAGGTGGCGGTTCATTCCGCCAGGACCTGCTCAAGATGATGGCAACCCCTGATAAATAAGAGAATGAGCCAAAGGAAAATGAATGAATGAAGGTCGCTTCGAGATGTTGCTATGAGGCTTTATAATGGGAATTTTCCATTAATAAGTAAAGTATGGTCTGTGGTAATCAGAAACGGGAAAGATTCACACTCTAAACATTCTCATCCATTTATTAATTAGAAACATATGTTTTGTTATATTTGCATAAAAGCTTAATAATGTTTACAATACTACTATTTTGTACTATGTTTACAGTATTACTTATTGTAAAGAATACACTGTAAAAAAAACTATCATTTAAAAGCTGATGTTTATATATTTTCCTCAATGTATTTATGCTTTTAAATTTCCTTCAATAACTTGAAAAGGTGACTTTTGTTAAAAATTTTAATAGTTTGAAGTGTTATGTTATTGTCTGGGTAGGGATTTTAAATTATAGTACTAAAACCTGGTAATAAACTAATATTTTACAGACTTAATTCTATATACTGTTTGTTATTTCTTACAGTATATAGAATATATACGTTTACACTTGCAAACTATACTGTAAAATAAAATCTGTAAATTTTAAATCTTTAAATCTTAAAATTTTTCCGTATTTTATGATTCATATATATATTTTTTTATTTATTTATCTATGCTTTTGTGTTGCTTTATGGGACCTTGATCTATTCTCCAACAACTTGTGTTGTTGAGTTAGAAAAGTCTGGATTGATGTTGTATATTACGGTACAAAAGCCTGGTAATAAACTGCCAGTACTTTTTCTGTTACTTTACCAACCCAGGCTCTTTCTGAAAATGAACCGCTATATACATTTCTGCAGAGTGCTAAAATATGTCCCAGGAGCTACGTTCTTTCAGTTTTTGTTTTCAAGAATTCACCAGAGACCACTGTGTATGCTTTTTGATATCTCATATTTATCTCCCGAGTGCCATTCGTGCCTGCTGTTCTCATGCAGATTGACTGACCGACCCTCCTCCTTCCCTAAACCCAACCAACAGTGTTTTCAAAAGCACCAAATGACCCGACCATCTACTTCCTTAAACCCAACCGACAGTGTTTTCAAAAGCACCAAATGACCCGACCACCCACCTCCCTATACCCCACCGACAGTGTTTTCAAAAGAACCAAATGACTCGACCACCCACTTCCCTAAAGCCAACCGACAGTGTTTTCAAAAGAACCAAATGACCCGACCACCCACTTCCCTAAACCCTACCGACAGTGTTTTCAAAGGCACCAAATGACCCGACCACCCACTTCCCTAAAGCCAACCGACAGTGTTTTCAAAAGCACCAAATGACCCGACCACCTACTTCCCTAAAGCCAACCGACAGTGTTTTCAAAAGCACCAAATGACCCAACCACCCACTTCCCTAAAGCCAACCGACAGTGTTTTCAAAAGCACCAAATGACCCGACCACCCACTTCCCTAAAGCCAACCGACAGTGTTTTCAAAAGCACCAAATGACCCGACCACCCACTTCCCTAAACCCAACCGACAGTGTTTTCAAAAGCACCAAATGACCCGACCACCCACTTCCCTAAACCCAACCGACAGTGTTTTCAAAAGAACCAAATGACCCGACCACCCACTTCCCTAAACCCAACCGACAGTGTTTTATAAAGCACCAAATGACCCGACCACCCACTTCCCTAAAGCCAACCGACAGTGTTTTCAAAAGAACCAAATGACCCGACCACCCACTTCCCTAAACCCTACCGACAGTGTTTTCAAAGGCACCAAATGACCCGACCACCCACTTCCCTAAAGCCAACCGACAGTGTTTTATAAAGAACCAAATGACCCGACCACCCACTTCCCTAAACCCTACCGACAGTGTTTTCAAAGGCACCAAATGACCCGACCACCCACTTCCCTAAAGCCAACCGACAGTGTTTTCAAAAGCACCAAATGACCCGACCACCTACTTCCCTAAAGCCAACCGACAGTGTTTTCAAAAGCACCAAATGACCCAACCACCCACTTCCCTAAAGCCAACCGACAGTGTTTTCAAAAGCACCAAATGACCCGACCACCCACTTCCCTAAAGCCAACCGACAGTGTTTTCAAAAGCACCAAATGACCCGACCACCCACTTCCCTAAACCCAACCGACAGTGTTTTCAAAAGCACCAAATGACCCGACCACCCACTTCCCTAAACCCAACCGACAGTGTTTTCAAAAGCACCATATGACCCGACCACCCACTTCCCTAAACCCAACCGACAGTGTTTTCAAAAGCACCAAATGACCCGACCACCCACCTCCCTAAACCCAACCGACAGTGTTTTCAAAAGAACCAAATGACCCGACCACCCACTTCCCTAAACCCAACCGACAGTGTTTTATAAAGCACCAAATGACCCGACCACCCACTTCCCTAAACCCAACCGACAGTGTTTTCAAAAGAACCATATGACCCGACCACCCACCTCCCTATACCCCACCGACAGTGTTTTCAAAAGAACCAAATGACCCGACCACCCACTTCCCTAAAGCCAACCGACAGAGTTTTCAAAAGAACCAAATGACCCGACCACCCACTTCCCTAAACCCTACCGACAGTGTTTTCAAAGGCACCAAATGACCCGACCACCCACTTCCCTAAAGCCAACCGACAGTGTTTTATAAAGAACCAAATGACCCGACCACCCACTTCCCTAAACCCTACCGACAGTGTTTTCAAAGGCACCAAATGACCCGACCACCCACTTCCCTAAAGCCAACCGACAGTGTTTTCAAAAGCACCAAATGACCCGACCACCTACTTCCCTAAAGCCAACCGACAGTGTTTTCAAAAGCACCAAATGACCCAACCACCCACTTCCCTAAAGCCAACCGACAGTGTTTTCAAAAGCACCAAATGACCCGACCACCCACTTCCCTAAAGCCAACCGACAGTGTTTTCAAAAGCACCAAATGACCCGACCACCCACTTCCCTAAAGCCAACCGACAGTGTTTTCAAAAGCACCAAATGACCCGACCACCCACTTCCCTAAAGCCAACCGACAGTGTTTTCAAAAGCACCATATGACCCGACCACCCACTTCCCTAAACCCAACCGACAGTGTTTTCAAAAGCACCAAATGACCCGACCACCCACTTCCCTAAACCCAACCGACAGTGTTTTCAAAAGAACCAAATGACCCGACCACCCACTTCCCTAAACCCAACCGACAGTGTTTTATAAAGCACCAAATGACCCGACCACCCACTTCCCTAAACCCAACCGACAGTGTTTTCAAAAGAACCAAATGACCCGACCACCCACTTCCCTAAACCCAACCGACAGTGTTTTATAAAGCACCAAATGACCCGACCACCCACTTCCCTAAAGCCAACCGACAGTGTTTTCAAAAGCACCAAATGACCCGACCACCCACTTCCCTAAAGCCAACCGACAGTGTTTTCAAAAGCACCAAATGACCCGACCACCCACTTCCCTAAACCCAACCGACAGTGTTTTCAAAAGCACCAAATGACCCGACCACCCACTTCCCTAAACCCAACCGACAGTGTTTTCAAAAGCACCATATGACCCGACCACCCACTTCCCTAAACCCAACCGACAGTGTTTTCAAAAGCACCAAATGACCCGACCACCCACTTCCCTAAACCCAACCGACAGTATTTTCAAAAACAATCCAGGAAAAGAAAACCCCTCGTGGCAGCCTGAATTTTACCATATTTTACCACCCTCTCACCCTGTTATTTACTTGTTTATTTTATTGTTTGGCTTTTGTTATTGTCTTACCTGCTTTCTGGAACTGTTGTTCGCAGGACTCAAACCCCATCATCGTGATGAACTCCACTCTGCATCTCACGTCCTCTGACATACGTGGCAAGCCACTGGACAAACTGGTAACAGCAGAAAAGCAGTCCACAAGGAGGTAAGTGGTCAGCTGGTAAGCGTGAAAAGAAACGGCATCATACCACCCTGTAGCGTTCATTTTTAAGACGAAATGCAGCCATACGTTTCTCCGGCTACATAATTCGTAATCTCCAGAAATGTCTATAGGGCTACGTTTTCAGAATGAGCCTGTGTTGCACTTTACAGACTTATTTCTCTTATTTTATTTCTTATACATTATATTATTTCAAATGACTAAAATGACAAACTTTTTCAACATCAAAAGTCGACAGAGCAGAGATCAACATCCTATAATGAAATTCACGATCGTAAATAAACGGAAAACACTTGTCACAAAACATGGAAACTGTTAATTAACAGATAGTCCAAAAAAAATTCAACTCATTTCCAGAGAAGCCGAGTATTTCAACGAGGACACACTGGCACCAGTTCAGTCTCGGTGAGCAATTACAGGCCAATTATTTTGCCTCGTGTTTCGCAAGATCTAGATGAAAATTTAATAAGCAAGCAAAATGAGTTATTGTGAGTTATAAATCACGACCAGAGAGATTTGTTTTGGCAGGAGCGCTGGAGAAAAGCTCTGTCTATTCTTGTCTGAAGGCTTTTTTTATTGATGAGAAATGAAGACAAAGTACATCACGCTCCTAAACGTTCATCTAGAGCTGATGCCAATCAAGATCACTAACATAATATCGTTAAAAGTGCTTTGAAATGTGCAGTTTTTATTGGATGTTTGACGTGATCTCAACTGAAACATGAAGAGAGAGCGGGACATAGTGTAGCTCCTCCCCTTTTTAAAGACAGCCAATAGAGGTTTGTGTTGATCACAGCTCTGCAGGTGAGAGTGGTTGAGCTCAACCGTATCTAATGAAAAGCAAATGAGAAGAAGTGGGCGGGGCATGTCAGATACTAGAGAGCATTTGATTGTTCTGAAGATTTGATGAGAAACTAAAGTATGAGGTATGATCTTTGATCCATTTAGGCGGAAATCATATACACTAGATATCACATATGGGCCCTGAGCATGCGTCAATACCGTCGCCACATTTGTACAGTGCTCCTAGGACAAACGTCATTCAAACGCACTAGTCAAGATTAAAGCCAATCTGAAGATGCTGGACTTCTGCGCTGCATACGGGTGTAGTAACGAGCAAACAAAGAAAACAAAGCATAAAGGCAAACCATTTCATAGGTAAGATTTCGTTTTTTACGATTTCGTATGTTACGAACTTTTGTGCTAAACAAGTAACGTTATTGATGATATTACAGTCTCTTACTGCACTGACCATAAGGCAAAGTAGCACCAACTTGCACTAAATACTAGGCTTAAGCCGCCTTTCCACTGCACACGACATTCGGACACGACTGTCAGAATATGCCCCCTTGTGGCAGTCGCAGAATTTTCAGTTTTGTCGTGCATCCTGGGAAAGAAGCTGGATTTGAAATTAAGGAGTGCAAAAGCAAGTGCCATTATTCTCCATCCGTTCACCATGGTTGAATGAATGAATACTAGAAACTCATAGACCGCTAAAAATTTTGGAGGGAATGTGGAGACATTAAAAAATATTATATTTTTATTACTCATTTATGAATAGAAATGGGTTTTTTTTATTGTTCCTGACACTTTATTAAACAAATATAAATGTAATAATAATAGTTAAAAAACATTTAAAGAGCAAAATTTTACATGCCTCTCTCCTTCCCATAAAATGTGCTTGTTTGTATGTCAGCCATTTTGGGTGCAGTGTAAGAAGTGGTTCCTAGCATGCCAGCCAATCAAATGACATATCACTGTAAAGCCCAGGATGTCCTCTGAACAGTACAACAGGACTTGAGTAGCTCAAAAAATTCAAAGAAAATTCATGAAAACGCAATGTCCACTACAGAGGACACAAGTCAATGGGTGGAGTCTCAGGAGGATATGACAACAAGACGCTGCGGTGCCAGAAACTTGTATTATTGTCGGCTAAGTGAAGTAACGGATAGTTTTTGAAGTAACTTATAAGAGTACCTGATAACCAATTAATTAGTGCTGGAGCATGCCAGATCCGGATGCACCTCTTTTTACAAATCCCCCTCCTCAACCGCCCTCCTCCCCTGTCCGCTGTTCACTTTCTTCCGCGACTCCCCAACCCTCGTCACTTTCCTCCGCGACACCCCTCCTCCACCAAACCCCCCTCCATTTTCGTGCATGACACCTCTCCATCCTCGGATAACATGCCGGATCAGTTACCGTGATCCGTTCCGGGGCTTCGCAATTCACAAATTAAGCACTGCTGATAACATAACAGTCCCTGCGCCTCAATGTGCGTACTGTCCACCCTAAATTCCTGAATATTACAAATGTAATACACCATTTAGATCAGGAAGGTGGATATGCACACTGAGATGCAGTGATATCAATAGTTCATAACAGAGATTCAAACGAATTAGAAGTGAAAGCAGGAGAGGGAGTGTGTTTCAGGACACGGTTTAGATCAAATTAAACAGGGAGGGAGGATAATACATTTCCATGCACACGATCATAGATATATGTATATATGTTTACGTATCTATGACTCTGAATAATTAGTCCTCCACTGCATCTTCACCCACATTCATTTCAAAGGACACCACCCTGTACTAAAATGGCGGCTCTGTTGACGCAGTCCTTTCAATAGACAACAACAGCGTAGGCGACATCTAATGTAAATATCTATGGGCGGAAGTGTCAAACTACAAGCTTCGGATGTTTATATCTTCTAAATGCAAATTTTGTCACTGTTTTGAAGCACACTCGCTTATAGATATCCTATAGACTAACATACTGATACTAACATCTATAAAACTGTATTTTAACTTAAAACTTAAAATTCTGCCATCATTTACTTGTTTCAAGTTTTTTCTTTCTTCTGCTGAACATAAAAGAAGATATTTTGACAAAAAGATGAAAACTAACCACTGACTTCCATAGTATTTGTTTTTCTTACTGTGGAAGTCAATGGTTACCGGTTTTCAGCTTTCTTCAAAGTATCTTCTTTAGAGTTCAACAGAAGAAATAAACTCGTAAAGGTTTACAACCACTTGAGGGTGAGTAAATCAAATTTATTTGGGGTGAACTATCCCTTTTAAATGTAAACAAACAGCGGTGAAGTCAAAGATGGGACTCAAAATCTTGGCACCATCATCGCCATTGCTTTGGCAGGGATTGTTTTGCGATAGGGATCTGTTGGGCTGGATCCAGCGCGCTCTCTCTCTCCCTCTCTCTTTCTCTCTCTTGAGTAGCTATATATACAGTTGAAGTCAGAGTTATTCCCAAATTATGTTGAACAGATTCAGGAATTTTTCACAGTATTTCCTATAATATTTTTTCTTCTAGAGAAAGTCTTATTTGTTTTATTTCAGCTAGAATAAAAGCAGTTTTTAATTTTTTACAAATATTTTTAAGGTCAATATTATTAGCCTTAAGCAATATATTTTTTCGATTGTCTACAGAACAAACCACTGTTATACAATGACTTCCCCAATTACCCTAACTTAACCTAATTAACCTAGTTAACCCTATAAATGTCACTTTAAGCTGAATACTTGTATCCTGAAAATTATCTAGTCAAACATTATGTACTGTCATCATGGCAAAGATGAAAGAAATCAGTTATTAGAAATGAGTTATTAAAACCTTATGTTTAGAAATTAGTTGAAAAAAAATCGTCTTTCCATTAAACAGAAATTGGGGAGAAAATAGTTCATAATTCAGGCTAATATTTCTGACTTCAACATGACAAACTCTGAATGCTGCAACTATAAGTATCTTTTCATAGCAGGGATCACAACAAGTGGGCTACTGGAACATTTTGCCAAGTTTCTGTTTGCCAAGCGTCCTGTTCTGCTGGATCATGACACGAGTAAAGAATAAGGGTGAAAAGACATTACCGAGGAGATATCTGAGCAACCACGAGGCAGTGACGTCTGCTTTGTTTACACTATACTGTAACAAAATATCTGTCAATTAACAGTTTTCGTATTTTCACAGGTGATTTCTGTTTATTTACGGTTGTGCATTGCATTATGGGATGTTGATCTCTGCTCTGTCGACTTTCAATGTTGAAAATTTAACTCTACAGTTTAACCGAGTTACTTTTAATGACATTTTAGTAGTTTGAAATAATATAATGTATAAGAAAGAATATATAGAGAAATAAGTCTGTTAAATGACAGAAAAATGTACTGGTAGTTCAGTTTGCAAGGTTTTTGTAACACCAGCACTGACAATATATCACTTTAAACTATTAAAAATGCTCATAAAAGTCACTTTTCTGAACTCTTCAAGGTTAAAAGTTGTTAAAAGGACCCATAATGCAATTCAAAAGCAGAAATAAAAAAGGGGAATATAAAAACATGAATCACAAAATACAAAAAAATATGTTTACAGTGCAGATGAAGCTGCTTTCGGCCTCATAATTAAAAGAACTGGATTTAAAACACTAAATGACAGTCAAAAATTTATCGTTTTTTTTTTTTTTTTTGTCTATGTAAAATAAGATCATACTTCATAAGTGCTAATAAACAGTTAAGATCTTAATGATAGGTAGGTAATATGACAGTAATGGTGTGAATTGTTACTTAAACTAAAGTATACAACAGTTCTGTCTGGTTCTCGAATTGATATCTATCGATAACAGCATTTATGTAGCCTCTTCACACTTGTGTATTACTCCGCCCAAATAGAGTGAGAGCAGATCAATAAACTCACTGCAGTTTGACAAATATTGCAGCTGTTGGACAACATAATGCACTTTTGAGACTTTTTTAGGTAAGAATGTAGTTGTTTAGATTGCAGCTACGCAGTTTATTTATAAGGACAGTGCCTGTTAAAATATTTATTATTTCTGAGATTCAGCACACCGGCAGCCATCAGCCTGTCATACTGAGCAAAACAAAGACACTTGATGTTCTGCCACAAGTTGGCGACAGAGACAGCATAATAAGTCCTTAGAAGAGAAAAACTCTGTGTGAATTCAAAATACAGCTGATCAAATCCTTAGAAAACAGGTAAATTACATTCTAAGTCGATCTCTCTCTCTTGTATGTTGTAGTGCTGTATTTATACCATAGTAATATGCTAGTGTTTGCTTTACTTTAGCTTTTTTTGAGATTAATTATTGTGATCTCCTGATTGTATCAGAGAAATTTTGGGAAATCTCTGTAGACTGATGGCATTTCATGCCGTTCAGCCATATAATCTTCCTGCAAAATCACCTGCTTTGTCATCGGTTTTTGAAGTTAAAGTTTGGGCCTAATTTTGAAGAGAGATATTAAGTGAACATTACTAGTAACTAATACATCGTTGAATCTGCTTGATTATTTACAGTGTTTGATTAGCTTTGTTACAATCACTGTATTGTTGATCTCCTAACATACATTCCACCAACATCAGCTCTGTCATATACAGTTGAAGTCAGAATTATTAACCCTCCTGAATATTTTTTCCCCAATTTCTGTTTAACTAATTATCTAAAGATAATAGTTTTAATAACTGATTTCTAATAACTGATTTCTTTTATCTTTGCCATGATGACAGCACATAATATTTATCTACATATTTTTCAACATACTAGTATTCAGACAATCAAAACAATATTGCTTACGGGGGCTAATAATATTAACCTTAAAATGTTTTGTTAAAATTTAAAATCTAGCCAAAATAAAACAAATAATAGTTTCTTCAGAAGAAAAAATATTATAGGAAATACTGTGTAAAAAAACTCTTGCTCTGTTAAACATCAATTGGGAAATATTTGACAAAAGGAAAAAATAATCAATGTGACTTAAACCCTAAATCTAATCTGTCCATTATAAACCCAATGAGAGTTATATTGTCTTCAAGCTTGCATTGTAGCTCCTCCTCGTTTTGTTTGACATCACAAAGCCCCGCCCCTCAAACACCTGTCATGAGCCACCCACACTAACCTATGAGCAGCAACACTAATCTCAGGCAGAGCTGGTGGATGTGCTGCTCTGATAATCTCCCTCAGTCTCTGAAAGAAAGCAAAGTTTTGTCCTGAGATTTAACATTTAATGCATCATTAACCCAGTTCTAAACAAGCCTGTCATGTTAAGTCATTTCAGAGGCCAAACCTGCTTCGAAGAGCCAACAAACTTGCAAGGATATACAAACAAATCTGGAGTGCAATATGGTTTTATTTGATTATATTTTATATTCTAATAAGATTTTTTTCTCAGTACATACAGTATATATTAATTTATGCAGTTTAAACTTTAAATTTAATTAATTTATTTAACTGAACTTATCTTGAAAACAATATTTATTTATTTATTTATTTATTTATTTATTTATTTATTAAATATGAAGGGAAAGGGTTGTGTGTGTGTTTGTTTGTGTTTGTATTATTTTAATTACTTATTGTTATATTTACAACATGAAAAATACTATAGTAATGTATAGTAAATACTAGATACTATAGTAACGTACTTGAAATAATCTGATGATACTTCTATAGATGCTGTGGTAAAACAAACAACTTAACTTTACCACAGCTGAATATTGTACTACAATACACCGCAGTATACTGTAGTAAAAACTAAATATACTACGGTATTTATTACAGTTAATACTACAGCATTCATTAGCAGAGAGCTGTGAATACTACAGTATATATACAGTATAATTTACTAGGGTATGTTTGAAAAACACCTTAGAATTTGATAATAGCATGAGTTATTATTTTACTAACCACATCATATAACTAGTTAATACCAACTAATAATTGGGGGTTGTATTAATGTTTTAATTCTGCATATACTGTAGTACATTTAGAAACCCACTATATTGTGCAGTTTTATACCACTGTAAAAATGACAAGTACACTAAAAAAAATTTTTTTTTAATTATTGCTGCCTTAATATTTTTAGTTGAATCAATGTAACTTGTCTTGTCATCTCAACTTACATCAGTCAAAAAGACAAATAAATGTAAGTTAAACTTAGTATAACTTAATATACTTATCTGAAATCTTATTAACTTATTAAAATAAGTTAAAGTAACACGAAAATATTAGTTTTCATGACTTTTTGCCATTTTCATTCATTCATTCAATCATTTTCTTTTGGGCTAATCAGGGGTCACCATAGCGGAATGAACCGCCAACTTATCCAGCATATGTTTTATACAGCAGATTCCCTTCCAGCTGCAACCCATCACTAGGAAACACCCATACACTCTCACATTCACATTATTCAAATTATTCAACTATAGTGCGTGTGTTTGGACTGTGGTGGAAACCGGAACACCTGCAGGAAACCCACGCGAACACGGGGAGAACATGCAAACTCCACACAGAAATGCCAACTGACCCAGCTGGGGCTCGAACCAGCGACCTTCTTGCTGTGAGGCGTTCATGCTACCCATTGCGCCACCGTGACGCTTTTTGCCATTTTCTTATAGCCAATTATTATTTAGTGACTGAATATTTTGTAATTGTTACAGTATTTACTTCCACTGATTTGTTTCCAGCTATGATTTTGTCTTCAAAATATTATAGGAATTTCAATTTTTGTAGTTGACTTTAACTTTAGAAAGATTATACACTCTGTAAAGAAAGTTGTAAAATTGACAGGATTACTGTCATTGTAAATAAACAATTACAATCAACAAAGGCTCATTCTGAAAACGTACCACTATATACATTTCTGGAGAGCACCAAATACGTCCCAGGAGCTACTTTTTTGTGGTTTTTGTTTTCGCCAATCCACCGGAGGCTGCTATGTATGCTTTTTCAGATCTCAAATTTCGTTTGCGCTTGCTGTTCTCGCGTAAATCCACCAGAGGCCGCTGTCGACTGACTGACTAACCGGCCGACTGATCCACCCTCCTCCTTCCCTAAACCCAACCGATGGTGTTTTCGAAAGCAATCCAGACAAATAAAAGCCCTTGCCTGATTTTTACCACATTTTCAGATTTTCCCACCCTGTTATTTATTTGTTTATTTTATTTTTTGGCTTTTGTTTTAGTCTTACCTGCTTTCTGGAACTGTTCATCACCAGGCTGGAACCCCAATAAACTCCCTTCACATCACAAGTCTGTCGACGTATGCGGCGAGCCACTGGACAAACTGGTAACAGCAGGAAAGCCGTCCACATGGAGGTAAGCAGTCAGCTGGTATGGGTAAAAGAACGGTGTCATACCGCCCTGTAGCATTCGTTTTAAAGACAAAATGCAGCCATACGTACCTCTGGCTACGTAATTCAAGCTCTCCAAAAATGTATATAGGGCTACATTTTCAGATTGAGCCGATGTTGATTACAATTGTAAGTTTTGATTGTTCATTTGCAGTTGGCTTCTAAATTTTGTCAATAATACCGTAGAAATAGTTAGTAATACTGTAAAATTTACAAGCCAACTGTAAATTAACAATTACAGCACAACTGTAAATGTAAAACTACAGCACAATTGTAAATGTAAAACTACCCCACAATTGTAATTGTTAATTTACAGTGCAGTTGTAAATTTACAGTATTACTTGCAAGCAAAATTGCTAGTTTTATTGCAATATTGCAAATTTTTCACAGTGCAATATTGAAGGCATTTGTGGGTCACACTTTATTTTGATGGTCCATTTGTTTACATTGCATCTACATGCAAACTAGCTTTCAAGTAGACTGTTAGGGTTAGGGTTGGTGTAAATTGACATGTACTTGCAAAGTTTCTTATGGTCAGTTAAATGTCTGTTTAGCCGCAGAATCAACAGATATTAAGCAGACAGTCTACTAATACTCAAACGGACCATCAAAATAAAGTGTTACCCATTTGTGTTCAGTAGTGTAGCTAACGTTCACTTTTTACCCTAAAAATAACTCTTCATTTTACACTTTTATTAGTCTTTTTTACTAAATCCAATCTTAGATATGCCATCTCTCTTCCAATATAAAAATCATTGCATTTATCAGTGGTTACAGTGGCTAAACATAACCTTTCGCCTATTTGTCATGACAAACGCTCGCACCAATTTCAATGAGTAGGGTATGAGTGGAATTTCAATGGAAAGCATTACCACATAGAGACGAAAGCATGCTTGCATTTCTCTCTAAGGTATGCGTGGAGATTTACAAATACTAAATGCCACCTGAAGATGATGATTGACAGGCCATTTGCGCTGATGTGTAAAGCAGTGTCATGTTTAGTGAGTAATCGTGAGCCTGTTGCCCTGCAGGCTTTTATGGTTAGGTGTGTGTGCAGGACACATTCGCTCCTACACGCTCGCTGCATCCATGTCCACTTGTGTTTTTCCAGATCAGACATGCTCGAACATGCATGTGTAAATGATCAGAATGGCTGCCGTTTTTCTTCAGCATGTGCATAGCAGTGATTAATGGGGCTGTGTATTCAGAAACCCTTGTTATTAGTGACACCGGTGGCCATTGTACGGCAGCAATATCGCTCATATTTGCACTCATGCACACGTCATGTACAATTGAAGTCAGAGTTATTCGCCCTCCTGTGGATTTTTCTTTTTCTTTATCAACTATTTCCCAAATGATGAGCAAGGAATTTTCACAGTATTTCCTATAATATTTTTTCTTCTGGAGAAAGTCTTATTTGTTTTATTTCGGCTAGAATAAAAGCAGTTTTTCAGTTTTTAAACCCTTTTAGGGGCAATAGTATTATCCACTTAAGCAATATTTTGGCCCAAACCCAATTCTATTTTTGTACCCCTTCCCCTTGGCCCTTGAAACATAGTGTGAAGGGAAGGGCTTCAAAATTTACCCCTAAGAATTGGGACAACACTTGCACACGTCATCATATGTCATCGCGATCTCTTGCTTCATATAGGACCAGACGATCGCGACTGCTATAGTTATTCCAGTTGCATTATTTTTTGGCATTTATCTTCAGGAAATCACTGAAGGCGTATATCATGTTATCATACTGATATTATGTGGCAATAAGATCATAACTATACTGTGCATTTACACCCTGGCCATATTCATCATGTCAACACACCAAAAACAACATTAACATTACAGCAGACACTGTAAAAAGCTCATTCCCAGCCACTAGACTTTTCTGATAGGGTATTCGAGTGTCATAGAGTGTCAGAATGTTGTGGGACTGCTGTACATGAGTTATTATTATGCATTATAGATCGCGAAATTTAGCTTTTATTTTAGCATTTTTTTTAAAGCATAATAGTAAAACATGAATGACGTTATGAATATATTAAAACACATGCTTGTTTGTTGTAAAAATTCGTAATAATGACAAAAAATACTAATTTGTGGATCTCCTTACTTCCGGCATTTGATGTCGTTATTGGGCGTCAAAACAATGTTGACGCTTACTAGACATTGAATTTTGGTCATCTGATGTCACAACCTAAATCTAACCTAATATTAACGTCTTATGACATTGTGTGCCTGCTGGGAAGACAAAATATCTAAAAATTCTTAAAGCAAGAAGCATTTGCTAAACAAACGTGAAACATGGAAACGGTAAGTTGATTTAACTTAATTTTTCTACCTACGCACATAGTTCATTCACGTAAATATTTAAGGCAACAGGTTTACACACTTTTTAAAGTAAACTCAACTAATCGTTTAAAAAGCTGCAGGTTTACTCACTCATTTTAAGTAAACTCAACTAATCGTTTAAAAAGCAGCAGGTTTACTCACTCATTTTAAGTAAACTCAACTAATCGTTTAAAAAGCTGCAGGTTTACTCACTCATTTTAAGTAAACTCAACTAATCGTTTAAAAAGCAGCAGGTTTACTCACTCATTTTAAGTAAACTCAACTAATCGTTTAAAAAGCTGCAGGTTTACTCACTCATTTTAAGTAAACTCAACTAATCGTTTAAAAAGCTGCAGGTTTACTCACTCATTTTAAGTAAACTCAACTAATCGTTTAAAAAGCAGCAGGTTTACTCACTCATTTTAAGTAAACTCAACTAATCGTTTAAAAAGCTGCAGGTTTACTCACTCATTTTAAGTAAACTCAACTAATCGTTTAAAAAGCAGCAGGTTTACTCACTCATTTTAAGTAAACTCAACTAATCGTTTAAAAAGCTGCAGGTTTACTCACTCATTTTAAGTAAACTCAACTAATCGTTTAAAAAGCTGCAGGTTTACTCACTCATTTTAAGTAAACTCAACTAATCGTTTAAAAAGCTGCAGGTTTACTCACTCATTTTAAGTAAACTCAACTAATCGTTTAAAAAGCTGCAGGTTTACTCACTCATTTTAAGTAAACTCAACTAATCGTTTAAAAAGCAGCAGGTTTACTCACTCATTTTAAGTAAAGTCATCTAATAGTTTTTTTAAGTCTATTAAATGTATATTCAATCTGGTTAACGTTAGCGCATCACAGTCTGACTCCCCTGCCAACTTTTTCAGGGCCCTGTGGTATTTTGAGGACTTTCAGGCATCATTAGTGGTTTGGGATGTGGAGGCTGAGTCTGCACCTCAGACAACTGCGCAGTCACTTTCTACTCTGTTTATTTTCATCTGAATCACAGCCATAAACAAGAGGCTTCAAACCACACGTTTAGACTCACGCCAGTTCTAATCCCTATTTACTCTTCAGCTTGTAAGTAGCATCATACTGTATTTCAAAGGGGTGGTGGGGGGGAGTGTGTGTCTGTAATCCTTAATCAAACTGTAACGTCTTGATCTTGGCTCTAAAATATCTTTTCTGTTTTTGGCTGATGTCACTACACAAATTCCTCCACCTCCAACTCCCAGTCAAACAGAAATCAATTAATTCCAGATGGATAAAATCAAGGTTCGCCTACTTTTTGTTCTTTCTTATTATTATTGAATATCTTGCTTCACTTTGAAACAAGTCATTTTACTGAATTAATGTGATTGGTTCTTTCTGCGGTCCAACATGTTGACCTTCGATCTTTAAAACTAAGGTTTTGTTGACACTGATGGATCCATGAAGAGCCTTTTAAGGGATAGTTCAATCATCATTTACTCTCCCTTCACTTCTTCAAAACATGTTTGAGCTACTTTCTTCCGTTGAACACAAATTACGTTTGTTTGTTTTGTTTTTAAATGCTGGTAGCTGTCACCCATTGACTTCTATAGTATTTTCACAGCAACCAGCATTCTTCAAAATACACTCACTGGCCACTTTATTAGGTACACATTACTAGTATTGGGTTGGACCCCTTTTTGCCTTCAGAACTGCTCTAATCCTTCGTGGCATAGATTCAACACGGTACTGGAAATATTCCTCAGAGATTTTGCTCTATATTGACATGATAGATTCACGCAGTTGCTGCAGATTTGTCGGCTGCACATTCATGATGTGAATCTCCCGTTCCACCACATCCCGAAGGTGCTCTATTGGATTGAGATATGGTGACTGTGGAGGCCGTTTGACTACAGTGAACTCATTGTCATGTTCAAGAAATCAGTCTGAGATAATTCGCGCTTTATGACATGGCACGTTAACCTGCTGGAAGTAGCCATCAGAAGATGGGTACACTGTGGCCATAAAAGGACGGACATGGTCAGCAACAATACTCAGGTAGGCTGTGGCATTAACACGATGCTCAATTGGTACTAATGGACTCAAAGTGTGCCAAGAAAATATCCCCCACACCATTACACCACCACCACCAGCCTGAACCGTTGATACAAGGCAGGATGGATCCATGCTTTCATGTTGTTGATGCCAAATTCTGACTCTACCGTCCGAATGCTGCAGCAGAAATGGAGACTCATCAGACCAGGCAACGTTTCTCCAATCTTCTATTGTCCAGTTTTGGTGAGTCTGTGTGAATTGTAGCCTCAGTTTCCTGTTCTTAGCTGACAGGAGTGGCACCCCTGTAGCCATCTTCCTGAAAACCTGAAAGAGTTGGAGCTCATATCTATAGATTAATGGGCAAATATATCAGTAGAGACATGGGAAAAGCTGGTCAGCAATTATAGCAGGCGTTTGATTGCTGTTAGCCTATAAAGACGTTTCTATTGATTATTGACAAGGGTATGAGTAATTCTGGACATGCCACTTTTTATTTAGATGTAAATAAAAGCTGAGAATTTTTTTTTTCACACTGATGTCTCTTGTACATAGTTTTACTATCTTTTGGGAGAATGGTGTGTTATTATAAAAAACAACAACTTACTGCTATATACTGTATACATACAGTCAAACAATGCACCAACTAAAATATATAGAAAATGTTACTCTACAAATGGAATTGTCCTGAATCTAAAAACTGTATAGATCTATATATTTAAACACATTAATATAATTAAATGTAATTATGTGTGGGTCCAGCTATAGGCCAACATTACATTAAATGCAAAACCTGCACTGAACTTTAAAATGAAGGTCTATTTTTGTTACTGTGCATTGCAAGACTGATATTTAAATTGGCTAGAATTTATAACAATACAATTAAGATTTTAATACAGCTTCATCTGTGTCAGCTACAGTGTAGAAAAATGTAGAACAATGCTCCCTTCAATATTATCAATTGGGAATTGATTGTATTGTAGAGAGTGGGTGTTACATAGCAAATAGAGCCACTTGTATGGAGGGGAAAAAGTTGGAAAAGTAAGACAGTGTTTTGGAGCAAGTGATTATATTTCCTTTAAAGATAATGAATATTTTCTTTCATATTACATGAAGTAAAGAACTGGTTGCTAAAGAGTCCAATAACATGTATTAGAAAAGCAATTAAGCTCAATATGACTTCATACAAACATTCATTCATCCGGCTTAATTTCTGATTTCGCCACAGTGAAATGAACCGACAACTATTCCAGCATATGTTTTACGCAGCGGATATCCATCCAGCCACAACCCAGTACTGGAAAACACCCATACACTCTCAAACACAATACGGGCAATTTAGTTCATCCAATTCACCTGTTGCACATGTCTTTGGACTGTAGGGGAAACCGGAGCACCCAGAGGAAACCCACACCAACACGGGGAGAACATGCAAACTCCACACAGAAACGCCAACTGGCCCAGCAAGGAATCGAACCAGTGACCTTCTTGCTGTGAGGTGTAACCCTGCCGGTCCTATGCCACTCAATCCGCTCCGAGCCGTTATCGAACCGGCGACCTTCCGCAATGGAGTCGGTTGCTCTAACAAGGAGGCTAAAGACCATGGCGTCTAGCGTCTGTCACTAGAGCGCCTTTAGAGATCAGAGGAGTGAGGTTTACCTGCACAGCTCTTACTAGCTGGCCTCCGCTACACTCACCCCCTAAACCTCACTCCCATCCGGGTGACGGCACCAATGTAACCCTGCCGGTCCTACGCCACCAAACCCGCTCCGAGCTGATATCGAACTGGCGACCTTCCGCATGGGAGTCAGTTGCTCTAAAATGGAGGCTAAAGACCATGGCCTCCAGTGTCTCTAGAGCACCTCTAAATGTCAGAGGAGTGAGGTTTACCTGCACAGCTCTTACTAGCTGGCCTCCATTACAGAGGCAACAGTGCTAACCACTGAGCCACCATGCTGCCCCATTTAAACATATTTTTGTGCATGTGTCAAGCTGTTAAACCAAAGCTCCTCAATACCTTGTCATGAAGATTTATACTATGGCTCCTCAGATGTACCAAAGCTATTCTCAAATATAGACTTCACGCATACGATTTGCCTGGAATATCTTATGTTTATCCAAATTATTGGTGAAAGACAACAGTGAGAGGTCTTTCCAAGCATCATTTTTATCGTGTTGAGAGGAGCCCACATTCAAGGTGTCTGAGGAATGCGCAAGCAGAAGAAGGCTTGCATAGAAACCAGTGACTGTTGTTTGTACAGTGTGCATTAATGGACTTTATTGCATTAAAATAAAACGCATTAGTGCATCGCTGAGCAATAGAGCGGCAATGGTTGTCTGTCATAATAGGAAGACCCACTCTGTTAGTGTTGTAAATTTAAGCTAATGTACATTTCTTCTCTTAAGTGTTGTGAAATTCTTCTCTTTCTAATATGTAATGACGTGTAGGAGCATGTCCATCTCCTAAAGGTTTTCTCTTTAAACTCGTTGTCCTCACAATACATTTTTTTTTTTGGTGACACTTTTGAAAAGAAGAGATTCCTGGGGCTGAGATAGGGATAGTTCATCCAAATATTAATGTTCTGTCATCATTTACTTGTTTCAAAGTTGCGTTCTGCTTTTAAACACAAAAGAAGATGTTTTGAAGAATGCTAAAAACCTGTAACCATTGACTTCCATGGTATTTGTTTTTACTGCTAAGTCATAAGGGTTTTTTTTCTAAATGTATTATTTTGTGCTCAACAGAATAAAGATGGAATATAGTGAGCAACTTGTCTGTTTTGGGGTGAACTATCCCTTAAAGAAAAACACAGCAATCAACTTAAAGTCACAACATTGTATACAAAAGTAATAGAAGAGACTGAAATGTTAATAGGCATGGTGGCTCAGTGGTTAACGCTGTTGCCTCACAGCAAGAAGAAAGCTGGTTCGAGTCCCTGCTGGGCCAGTTGGCGTTTCTGTGTGGAGTTCTCCCCATGTTGGCGTGGGTTTCCTCCGGTTTCCCCTACAGTCCAAACACATGCGCTAGGTGAATTGGATATACTAAATTGGCCGTAGTGTACTGTATGTGTGTGTGTGAATGTGAGAGTGTATGGGTGTTTCCCAGTGCTGGGTTGCAGCTGGAAGGGTATCCGCTGTGTAAAACGTATGCCAGAATAGTTGGCGATTCATTTCGCTGTGGTGATCCCTGATAAATAAGGGATTAAGGAAGGAAAATGAATGAATGAAATGTTAATAATTTCACACTATGTACACTTCTTGTGCCCAAATACATTACTTATACTATATTATAAGATTCTGTCACTTATTTTACAGTTTAACAAAAGAAGTAGTATGTGTAGGGACTCAAATAGTTTGTAGAAACCTTCAGTACATGTGCTTATCAGATTGCTTCTCCACAAACAAAGGGTGGGAGAAAAGCACAAGACATCTCTGTCACCAGTCTTGCTGTGTGTATTGGTGCTTTATCATCCTGATACACTGCACTGCCTTCAGGATACAATGTTTGACCCATTGGGTATACATGGTCCTCCAGAATGGTTCGGTAGTCCTTATCAGTGATGTGTACATCTAGCGTAAGTATTGTGCCAAGGAAAGGCCATGATATTCCAGCCCAAACTATCACTGATCCACTGGGCATGCTACAGTCTGGGTGGTACACCTCTTTGGGGCTTCTCCACACCTTAACTCTCCCATGAAGGTGGACTCATCAGAGAACCATACATTTTTCACATTGTCCACAGTTCAAGATTTTCGCTGCTGGCACCATTGAAACCGACGTCACAAGTGACCAAAGGTTTGGCTATAGCAGCCCGGCCATATTTATTGACCCTGTGGAGCTCCTGACGAACAGTTTTGGTGGAAACTGGAGAGTTTGTTATGTTTTTTGGGTACAATCCGGGTTACTGCCTGGAAATCCCTTTCAGACAGCATCCTCTTGGGTCCACAGTTACTCCTGTTGGATGTGGTTCTTCTTCTTGTCAGTATGCCGATGTTACTCTGGATACTGTGGCACTTGATACATCACAAAAACTTGCTGTCTTGGTCACAGATGCGCCAAGGAGAAGCACACCAACAATTTGTTCACTTTTAACTCGGATATGTCACCCATAATGTTGTGTGCATTGCAATATTTTAAGCAAAACCGAGCTTTATTATTGCTCAATAAACCTTTACACTGTGCTCTTACTGGTGGAACGTGCAATCATTGAAGATTGGCCACCAGGCTCACATTTAGCCATGAAACCTCTAACCCTAATTTGGCCAGTTTCAGTTTTATTGTATAACCCAGGGGTCACCAAACTTGTTCCTGGAGGTCCGGTGTCCTGCAGATTTTCGCTCCAACCCTAATCAAACACACCTGAACAAGCTAATCAAGGTCTAGGTATACGTGAAACACCCAGGCAAGTGTGTTGAGGCAAGTTGGAGCTAAATCCTAGAGGGACACTGCCCCTTCAGGACCGAGATTGGTGACCCCTGGTATAACCCATAAGGGTGGCACCGTGGCTCAGTGGTTATCACCAAGAAGGCCGCTGTTTTGAGTCCCGGCTGGGTCAGTTGGCATTTCTGTGTGGAGTTTGCATGTTCTCCCCATGTTGACATGGGTTTTCTCCGGGTGCTCGGTTTCCCCCACGGCCAAAGACTTGGGCTGCGTCCGAAACTGCCTGCTATTCAGTAGGTACTGCATTTGAATTTAAACATACTACTCGGCCGATGGAAAAGTATGTTCTATACAGTAAGAATGGGAGTAGTATGAATGGAATTCAGACGTACTACAGCCGCCATTTTGTCATGGTCACGTGACCTACCTGCGTCAGTTGCATTGCTTCACTCCCATTCATGAATTCTCTCGCAGGGCATCTTGGGATAGCCTAGCATGCATGGCATGCACACTTCAGAATCTCGCCGGACGTAGTAAGTCATCCGGGTACTTCTCGCATACTGATTTTAGAATTCTATGAATTCCGACATACTACTCGGGTCGCATACTTATTTTAGCGTACTGTATAGTATAGAAGTATGGTTTTGGACGCAGCCATGTTCTGCAGGTGAATTGGATAAACTAAATTGGCTGTAGTGTAAGAGTGTGGGTGTGAATACGAGAGTTCCTTGTACTGGGTTGCAGCTGGAAGGGTACCTGCTACGTAAAACATATAGGAATAGTTGGCAGTTCATTCAGCTGTGGTGACCCTTGATAAATCAGAGACTAAGCTGAAGGAAAATGAATGAACGATCTTGTTTTGTAGTCAGAAAAAAGGGGGCATGTAACACTGGAACATCAACGAGGTGAATGAATAATGACTTAACATTCATTTCTGGGTGTGTTTAATCATTCAGCGTGACTTCAAAACAGACATTTTCCCAGTGTTTTCGTCCATAATTCGCTCAATTGAACTTACGCTCAACAAAACGATCAGCCAAGGTTTTCTGGGGGTTTGTCCTGTGGTTAACCTCGTACAGCATGATTCATAGATGCTTTGTTTGGTCTATCAGGGCTGACGGCTGATGAAAGCTCTCTGAGATCATCAAACGAGGCACTACCTTCAGCCCAAAAAGCCCTTTTCCTTCCCCTCGCTGTCTCTTCAGCCCATGGGTCAAGCAGTCTCCGGGAAGAGCCCAGTTTTCAAAGACTGAGGGCAGATTAACAGGTCAACGAATAGAGGATTGAGAACTCCACCCGACTGATTTCAGCTCTTCAGTGATTGGACGATATTTAAAGCTGACGTAGATGGACACGGCTGTAGTGATGCTGGTGTCAGGAGAAACTAAGACCCAATGCCTTCTGTTTGATGGAGACAATGAACAATTACGGGAATCTGGAGACAATTGTGCCATTTATTTACATTTTACTGCATAACTCACAGATTATTTGAAATTTGGTCATCTTTTATACAAGATACAAATCAAGATGCACTAATTAATGATAGTTAATAATAGATCATTAATAATTTCAGTAATAAAGACCAGACGGTTACTTTAAGTTATATGCAAGAAGTCAGAGTGTTACAGTTATCATTTTTTAAGTGCTGTGAAGTGTCTAATTTTACTTAAGAGTTTATTTTATATGGTAAAAAATTATAATAATGCGTTTAAAAATAGGCAATATAGTGGCTCAGTGGTTAGCACTGTCACCTCACAGCAAGAAGGACGCTGGTTCAAGTCCCGGCTGGGTCAGTTGGCATTTCTGTGTGGAGTTTGCATGTTCTCCCCGTGTTTGCGTGGGTTTCCTGCAGGTGCAAACTAGTCCAAACTATAGGTGCACTATAGGTGAATTGAATAAACTAAATTAGCCGTAGTGTATGAGTGTGTTTCCCAGCACTGGGTTGCAGCTGGAAGGGAATAAAACATATGCTGGATAAGTTGGCAGTTCATTCCGTTGTGGCAACCCCTGACTAATAAAGGGACTAAGTTAAAGGAAAATGAATGAATGAACATTTAAAAATACATTTCAGCATGAAAATACCCCAAAACACGCCGCACAAGTGGTGAAGAAACGATTAGCAGACAAAAACATTACCGTTTTGCAGTGGCCCAGCCAGAGTCCTGACTTAAATCCAATTGAGAATCTGCGGAAGGAGCTAAAGATTAGTGTCTGCAAAGAGAGGGGGCAAAGAGTTGGAGCTGAGGTGGAGCTCATTTCTTTTAAATGTCAGGTTTCAAATACATTATAAAATTAACAATCTTATCATTTTATTGTTTTTTTTTTAAAACAATCAAGGCGATTCTTCTAGTGGTGATAGATTTTAGCTATTTAAATATATATTTGTCACTCAATGCTTTAATTAGTTAAAATATAATAATAATAGTAGTAATAATAATAATTCCTTACATTTATATAAAACTTTTCCGAGTGGAATCTCCTCATCCACCACCAGAGTGCAGCATCCACCTGGATGACGCATCGGCAGCCATATTGCGCCACACCACACAGCAGCTGATTGGTGGAGAGGAGACAGCGTGATGAAGCCAATCAGGTCACACTTTATTTTGATGGTCCGTTTGTTGAATTTAACTTACATTGCATCTACATGCCAACTAATTCTCATTAGATTATAAGTAGACGGTTAGGTTGGGGTTAGGGCTAGTGTAAGTTGACATGTACTTGCAAAGTTTCTTATAATCAGTTAAATGTCTGTTGAACGTCTGTATCAACAGATATTGAGCAGTCAGTCTACTAATACTCAATTGGACCATCAAAATAAAGTTACCGCCAATTATGATATGGGGATGCTTAGGAGGCCATGATGGACAGAGGCCAGTTGGCAAATTTTGCCAGAATTAAATCCCTACATTTTTTTTTGGGTTGAGATTTTTAACAACTTATCTGAAAGATGAGCAGTATAAGGTCCCCTTCACTATATTGGGGCATTAGGACTCACACAGATTGAGCGCCCCCTGTTGGCCTCACTAACACCGCTTCTGGCAGCAAGCTAGCTTTCTCATGTGGTCTCCCATCTAGGTAATGACCAGGCGCAGCCCTGCTAAGCTTCAGTAAACAACCATGCGAGAGTTGCAGAGCTAGCTGCCGGCTAAACATTGCAGAACTTCAAGAATTTAATTGAAACCTGATTACCTTATTGAGATAAGTCAAAGCAACATAAAAATATTTGTTGTCTTGACTTTTTGTCATTACATTTTTACAATGACTGAGATCATGTAGAGATTTATTGATTTATACTCATTTTTAAAAAGACTTCATTCTTCTTTATTTAAGATTGGAGGAATTGAGTGTTACAATTGTCATTTTTAAGAAACGAACGCACATATTTCTTCAACGCTTGATCATAAATCAACATATTGTCTCTTTTTAAGTGATCTGAAGTGTACGTCGCTAAATAAAACGTCTCAGGATCAAATTTTCTGCTGAATAAAGAAATAGATGCAAATACGAATACATACCTATCTGCTGTTAGAGCGAACAGTACATCTGCGCTAAATCTAGAGGCATCATCCACAACACTTGTGTGCATCTGGAAATTTCATTGTACGAGTGAATTATTTGGATTTATTTGGAAAACAGACGCAATCCACAATGGACTCCGGCGTAAATCTCCAGTTTCAGCAACTCTGATAAGTAATAAATATGACATGCAGACGTTCATTTGTATTTTTTGTAATGAAAAACACACAAGAACACATCATTCACCCCTGTTAGCATCTATAATGTGTCCACTTATGCATGTTTCCTGTGTGTTAATGTCATTTTCAAATATGACATACTGACTGTCTATCTTCATGTAGATTTACCATGTTCTCCCCGTGTTGGCGTGGGTTTCCTCCGGGTGCTCCGGTTTTCCCCCACAGTCCAAACTCATGCGCTATAGGGGAATTGAATGAACTAAAGTGGTTGTAGTGTAATAGTGTGTGTGTGTGAATGAGTGTGTATGGGTGTTTCCCAGTACTGGGTTGTAGCTGGAAGGGCATCGCATAAAACATGTGCCGGAACAGTTGGCAGTTCATTCTGCTGTGGCGACCTCTGAAATATAAAAAATTCTTAAATCGTGGTCAGGCCAGTTTTCACTTTTAAGAAACACACAATAAATCTACAAACTGTTTTGCAATACACCAGGGGTCACCAATCTCGGTCCTGGAGGGCCGGTGTCCCTGCAGGATTTAGCTCCAACTTGCCTCAACACACCTGCCTGGATGTTTCAAGTACACCTAGTAAGATCTTGATTATCTCATTCAGGTGTGTTTGATTAGGGTTGGAGCTAAAATCTGCAGGACACCGGCCCTCCAGGAACAAGTTTGGTGACCCCTGCAATACACTGTTAAACATTTTATTGTATTTTTGCGGTAACTTACTGGAAAATCCACCTGGCAGACCCATAATTAGTGGGAATGAATCGATCACAGAACCCGCCTCAAAATTTGTTGATTATTTTCATAAAATCGATTGTTAAAGATCTGCCCTCTTACATTCAGGACACAACTCAGGTATTAAACACTATTAAAAATTTACACTGTATACTGGCAGCTATGGATGTTGAATCATTCTATACAAATATAGATCATAGAGAAGGTCTAGAACAGGCATGGGCAAACTTGATCCTCGAGGGCCGGTGTCCCTGCAGAGTTTTGCTCCAACACTAATCAAACACACCTGAACACCCTAATTAGTGTCTTTAAGATCACTAGAGCTAAGCTAAGCACTAAGCTACAAGCAGGTGTGTTTGATTAGGGTTGGAGCAAAACTATGCAGGGACACCGGCCCTCCAGGATCGAGTTTGCCCATCCCTGGTCTAGAAGCATTGTTATATTATCTAGGAAAGAGACCACTGTCAGAAAAGCTACCTACTTGCTTTATTGTACAGTTGGCTGAATGGACATTGAAAAACAATGTTTTCTTGTTTCAAGACCAATTTTATAAACAAATTAAGGGAACAGCTATGGGAGCCTGCTTTGCCCCAAATTATGCTCATTTATTTCTGGGATTACGGGAAGAGAGATTTGTATATTCTGATTCAAACCCATATCAGAATCAGAATCAGAAAGAGCTTTATTGCCAGGTATGTTCACACATACTAGGAATTTGTTTTGGTGACAGAGCTTCTACAGTGCAACAGGATTACAGAGACAGGACAAAAAACAGATAATAAATATATATTAAAAAATAGAAGTAAGTAGTGAGTGCAAATATACAGATTGACAAGTGTATGTACAGGTATATTACTATATACAACGTTATATGTGCAGCTGTTACTGTATGTGCAAATTGGCATGTAAAGTGTGTTGTTAAATAAGTGTATATGTGTATAAAAGTGTATAGCAAGTAGTGATGTTGGTTTCGCAATTATTATCATCAAGTGTTCATGAGATGGATTGCCTGAGGGAAGAAACTGTTTCTGTGTCGGGCTGTTTTGGTGCGCAGTGCTCTGTAGCGTCGACCAGAAGGTAAAAGTTCAAAGAGGATGTGTGCTGGGTGTGAGGGGTCCGAAGTGATTTTGGCAGCCCTTCTGCTCGCTCTGGATAAGTACAGTTCTTGGGGAGTAGGAAGGGTTGTACCAGTGATTCGCTCAGCAGTCTGAACTATTCGACGTAGTCTTTGGAGGTCGTATTTAGTAGCTGAGCTAAACCACACAGTGGTTAAACTTCCTCAGCTGACGAAGAAAGTACAGCCTCTGTTGAGCTTTTTTGACAATGGAGTCAATGTGAGTGTCCCACCTCAGGTCCTGAGAGATGGTGGTGCCCAGGAACCTGAAAGACTCCACTGCTGCCACAATGCTGTCCATGATGCTCAGTGGGGGGAGAGCAGGGGGGTTTCTCCTGAAGTCCACTATTATCTCCACTATTTTGAGCGTGTTGAGCTCCAGGTTGTTGTGGCTACACCAGACAGCCAACTCCTTAACCTCCTATCTGTAAGCAGACTCGTCACCGTCCTGAATGAGGCTGATATTTGGGTAGTATTGTGTGGTGGGGTAGATATACTGTATAGTTGATGTTATCTTGATATGGTCCGGATTGGAGGCAGATTTGATGGATTTTCGTGCATTTTTAAATACTACTAATGCAAATTTGAGATTCAGTTTGGATTTTTCACTTACAGAAATTTTTTTGGACTTAAATATTTTTAAAGATAATACAGGAGAATACACACCACCATTTTAGAAAAGAAACAGAAACACCATCCTTAGAGCAGATAGCTTCCATCCTCCATGGCTGATCGATAATATCCCTTTTGGACAATTTCAGAGGTTGAAAAGGATTTGTGATAAAGAAGAAGATTTTGATAATTAAATCACAAGATATGATTCACAGATTTAAACAACATGGTTATAAAAACAAAGTAATCTATAAATCTTATAATAAAGCAAAAGATAGTAACAGAGATGAACTTTTAATACAAAGACCTAGATTGAATCAGTCAGGAAGTTCTGTTTATTTTGTCACACAATACAGTACAGAGGCAAATAAACTTAAGAGAATTGTTAAAAAACAATTGGAATATTGTGATGAGTGATCCCCATCTTAGGGAAGTTTTACCTGTGTCCCCCTCTATTGTATTTCGAAAAGCTCCTACTATTCAAGATAAACTAATGAGAAGTTATCTCTCCACCAAGAAGACTTGGTTAAAGGGCACATAGTTGACCTCTTTTTTATGATTTAATATTAATATTATGGTTCTTCTGAGTGTGCCAGTTTAGGTTCAGTTTAAAACACAATTCAGATTTTTTTATTATAATGTGTTTAAAAGTGTCATGTTGGGGGGCGTGTCCACAGTTTGCTGATTTATGGGTGTGTTGCTTCACATGTAGATTAGTCTCGGCTTCCCGCCAACGTAACAAGTGGGCGGGGCCTTGAGCTCACCCGCTCTGCGTTTGCAACAGTCTGACAGGAAGACGGAGAAAGAGAGAGAGGATCACCATTCAGTCGTACATGTACGACTCTGACACAGACCAAGCAGAGAGTACAAAATCATTTGTGTCTTTGTACAGTTTTACAGCCAACTGTGTGCTAGTTTCAAGTGCTGAGCTTGTACACAGAAGCTAATAACCACGCACACTGAATTAACTTTGACTGAGGCACCGGATGCGCCGCTCGAAGCCGCGACACGGCACACCAGACACTCTCTGTGGCGCGGCAGAAACATGAAGTGTCCCGAATCGTCGCGCCACGCATTTTTGAATTGTAAACATAGGTTTCTGCAGCGGCCCGCGGCGCCCAGCCGTCGACTTGAGTGTGCCCTGATAGAAACCTATGTTTAGAACTCTAAAACGCATGCTAGTTAAGATCACAGGGAGCTTCTGGGATCGCGAGAAATGCAAACGGCTGAAGTATAAGGTAGACTCAATGAGAAGTACACATGTTTGCAAACCTACCTAAAGATACAACCAACAATTCCGATTAGAGCGATAATGTGGAGAATATTGCTCTTGTGTTGAGCCCAATGAGCCTTGGATCTAAATATAGAGCAAGGGTGTTCCTTTAGTGATATCGCTTCGACTCACGCTGAAAATGGCGGACGTGAATCAACAAACTGAGGATATGATGACGCGCCTGTCAATCAATATTGGTGGGCGGGGGGGACCGCTCTCCTACGTCAGGTAGCGGTCGATTTGAAAACAGCTCCAATTGGTCCACCGTTTTTTATGTTGTTAAATTGAAAAAAAACCACTGGGTGTGCTTATATCACCCCAATATGACAGTCTATACACCATACATGCACATATGTCTGTCCAAACAGCTTAAAAAGTAGATTTTTTACCATAGGTGCCCTTTAAGTCAAACAACAGGAAACTACAGATGTGGTAATTGCAATCCTTGATAACATACTCAAAACGAATATATTTAGAGATCCATCATCAGGCCGTGAATTTAAGGTTAATTCATTTATTAATTGCAATACTACATTTGTTGTTTATCGACTGGAATGTCTGTGCGGATGTTTTTATATAGGAATGACTAAGAGAAAATTAAAATTGAGATTAGCGGAGCATAAAAATGTGATACGTACCTGTAATCCACAATATCCTACGGCCCTACATTATAAAAATCAAGGTCACGGCAATCCCAGTTCATTAAAAATAGTTGGGATTGAACATATTTATAATTCTACAAGAGGAGGAGACAGGATAAAATGATTCAAACAGAGAGAGACTTTTTGGATCTATACATTGTCAAAAAAGCTCAACAGAGGCTGTACTTTCTTCGTCAGCTGAGGAAGTTTAACCTCCCAAAGGAGCTGCTGAAACAGTTCTACACCTCCATCACTGAATCAGTCATCTGCACATCAATAACTGTCTGGTTTAGCTCAGCTACTAAATACGAACTCCAAAGACTATGTCGAATAGTTCGGACTGCTGAGCGAATCACTGGTACAACCCTTCCTACTCCCCAAGAACTGTACTTATCCAGAGCGAGCAAAAGGGCTGCCAAAATCACTCTGGACCCCTCACACCCAGCACACTGCCTCTTTGAACTTTTACCTTCTGGTCGACGCTACAGAGCACTGCACACCAGAACAGCCCGACACAGAAACAGTTTCTTCCCTCAGGCAATCCATCTCATGAACACTTGATGATAATAATTGTGAAACCAACATCACTACTTGCTAGACACTTGTATACACATATACACTTATTTAACAACACACTTTACATGCCAATTTGCACATAACAGCTGCTCATATAATGTTGTATATAGTAATAAACATGTACATACACTTGTCAATCTGTATATTTGCACTCACTACTTCTGTTTTTTATATATATATATATTTATTATCTGTTTTTTGTCCTGTCTCTGTTATCCTGTTGCACTGTAGAAGCTCTGTCACCAAAACAAATTCCTCGTATGTGTGAACATACCTGGCAATAAAGCTCTTTCTGATTCTGATTCTGATTCTAAAAGCAACTAGATTCCCAGGTCTAAATGGCCAATAAGACTTTTCTTCATTTTTGTAAAACAGTTCATCCATAGATGATCCACTGATTATCTTCATACATTGTAGAATGTGTGTGTATTTTCCTATGTGTACATGTTTTTATACGTGTATGTGTGTATATATGTGTATGTGCACATGTAAAAGTGTTCGGAAGTATGTATGTACATGCCATGTTTAAGCATTTTTGTATGTCTGTGCATGGTGTAAAGTCACCCTCTATCTATGCTGAATTAATGATGATAGTTGACTGTGTCGGTTAAATTATTTGAGTGTTGTTGAGATGTTTGAATGAGTCATGTGACCATAGTACTCAAAAGAGACTCTAAACCAGGGGTCACCAAACTTGTTCCTGGAGGTCCGGTGTCCTGCAGATTTTAGCTCCAACCCTAATCAAACACACCTGAATAAGCTAATCAAGATCTTACTGGGTATACTTGAAACACCCAGCCAGGTGTGTTGAGGCAAGTTGGAGCTAAACCCTGCAGGGACACCGGCCCTCCAGGACCGAGATTGGTGACCCCTGCTCTAAACGCACCTGATCACTGTTACCCTGATGAAGGAAGATCTTACGCCGAAATGCGTAGGTTTCTTTTAAGATTAAGCCATGTGAATAAAGGCTTTTTAAACTTTCCACACAAACCTGAAAAAGTTTAGAAGCTTATAACCATTGACCGCCATAGTATTTGTTTATCCTGTTATGGAAGTCTGTTTACAGGTTGTCAGCATTCTTCAAAACATCTTCTTTCATGTTCAACAGAAGAAAGAAACTCATAAATGTTTGGAACCACTTGAGGGAGAGTAAATAGTGAGTACATTTCAAATTTTCGGGTGAACTATCCCTTTAAACTGCTATACAATAAGCATAATTTCAGACAATGCTGACCTCTAGTGGTTTTAATTGACATTTTAGACAAGGCTCATCATTGCTGGTGCTTCAGGGTCACTATCAAGCAGAATTGTATAATTAAACACACTCAAATGCAGGACTTCTGCACTTCCGGAGAGTTTCAGTCTGGTTAGATATGTTTGGTGTTGGAAATAAACCTGACGGTGGCCTTCAAGGACCAGATTTATAAGTGCTTTGGATGCATCCACAGAGCTCTGTTTTTACGGCTAACAAGGAAAGTGAGTATTTATATGTGTTTTAAAGTAAACTGCTGCTACCATAAAACTGCTTCTTTTCCGATGCTGTAACCTTGAAGAGCTAAATCATCCTCTTAATGCATTTGCCTGCTTGCAGCATTTCATTTCTTCACATTTCCTATGCCTCAGTCCCAAGACAGACCAAAACGGACAATTTTTTCTCCCTCTGGATGTTCCAGGCAGTGAGTCAGCACCTTGTGAAACAGGGATATGAAATATACTGCGTGACTGTACACCTGCTGTGATGGAAAGTGACCGGATTGATGGGACTCAGCAGTGGGTGATATAAGACAGGATGCGTTTGACTCTCTGTTTTTAAACATTAAGACCGGCAACGCTTGGTAAATAAATGAATTTTATTCCTGCTGTTTGCGAACAGGCAAAGACTGGAATGTACTCATGTTGTCTTGGGGAAATTATTAGTTCAACCTTGTGAGTCACGAGAAATAAAACAGGGTTGTAAAACATTTTAAACCGACAAAGTACACGGTCCATTTAACTTCTTCTGTCTTGCTGGTCATTTAAACCAACTGGCTGCAGACTTGCACATGCACTCTCAGACACATGCGGGGAAAATAAGTATTGAAAATAAGTATTGAAAACATATTTCTAAAGTTGCTTTTGACTTGAAATTTTCACCGGATGTTGGTAACAATCAGTTATATACAAAGAAAACATATTAATTAGTTTACAAATGAAGTTTTGTGTAATAAAATGAAGCGACACAGGGAAAAAGTATTGAGCACATGAAGAAATGAAGGTGTAGAATAGCAGTGAAAGCCCAGACAGCAGCTGAACTCTCTCAGTAGTTCTTCAGCAACCCTCTGCCCTTCCTCAGTGTATATGAATATCAGCTGCTTCAGCTTCTGCTTCTACATTAGCAGATGATGAAGATGAAACCAGGGTGGACATTTCAGCAAGACAGTGATCCAAAACACAGCCAAGGAGACTCTCAGATGCTTTCAGAGAAAGAAAATCAAGCTGTAGAATGGCCCAGCCAATCACCTGACTTCAATCCAATCCAAAATAAAGCTCAGGTTTGATAGAAGAGACCCACAGAACCATCAAGATTTTTACACTCTGTTGACGTCTGTGATAAACTCACACCTGAGAAATGCGTGGGACTTCATTCTCCATATGAGAGGCGTCTGTAAGCTGCAGCACCGAAAAATCACTTCATTAATTTGAAAAAATGTATTTGCTCTCATTGTCTTTAATCAAATATCATAACCTTCCCTACCCTCGAAATGAGTTTACTTTACTTCTGGTCAAATCGAATGCTTTTATGGCGGGGCTATCAGTCATTTAGGGAGGAGCTATTAGGTATTTGGGACAGGGCTACCAGTTGTTTAGGGCGGGGCTTTTGGTCCTTTAAGGCAGGGCTATGAGGATGTGTTTCATTTCTGCTCTGCCTTCATCCATTTATCAGTTATGTAACAAGTTTTGCAGATACTTGATTGATTGATTGATTGATTGATTGATTGATTGATTGATTGATTGATTGATTGATTGATTGATTGATTGATTGATTGATTGATTGATTGATTTAATTGGTTGGTTGGTTGGTTGGTTGGTTGGTTGGTTGGTTGGTTGGTTGGTTGGTAGACTGGTTGGTTGGTTGGTTGGTAGACTGGTTGGTTGGTTGACTGGTTGGTTGACTGGTTGGTTGACTGGTTGACTGATTGGTTGGTTGACTGATTGGTTGGTTGACTGATTGGTTGACTGGTTGACTGATTGGTTGGTTGGTTGACTGATTGGTTGGTTGCCTGATTGGTTGGTTGGTTGGTTGGTTGGTTGGTTGGTTGGTTGGTTGGTTGGTTGGTTGGTTGATTGATTGACTGGTTGGTTGACTGGTTGACTGATTGGTTGGTTGGTTGGTTGGTTGACTGATTGGTTGGTTGCCTGATTGGTTGGTTGGTTGGTTGGTTGACTGGTTGACTGATTGGCTGGTTGGTTGGTTGGTTGGTTGGTTGGTTGGTTGGTTGGTTGATTGATTGACTGGTTGGTTGACTGGTTGACTGGTTGGTTGACTGATTGGCTTGTTGATTGACTGATTGGTTGGTTGGTTGACTGGTTAGTTGACTGATTGGTTGGTTGGTTGGTTGGTTGATTGACTGATTGATTGACTGATTGGTTGACTGATTGACTGACTGATTGATTGACTGATTGGTTGATTGATTGACTGATCGGTTGACTGATCGGTTGACTGATTGACTGACTGATTGATTGACTGGTTAATTGACTGATTGACTGATTGATTGATTGACTGATTGGTTGACTGATTCACTGACTGATTGATTGACTGATTGGTTGACTGATTGACTGACTGGTTGGTTGGTTGGCCGATTAATTGATTGTTTGGTTGACTGATTGATTGATTGATTGATTGATTGATTGATTGATTGATTGATTGATTGATTGATTGATTGATTGATTGATTGATTGATTGATTGATTGATTGATTGATTGGGGAACTAATTGATTGGTTGATTGACTGATTGAGGAATTGATTGTATGATTGATTGATTGATTTATTGAATGTTTGATTTACTGGTTGATTGGTTGGTTGGTTGGTTGGTTGGTTGGTTGGTTGGCTGATTGACTAAGGAATTGACTGATTGATGCGACATTAGTTGGTATTCATATTAATTGTTTGACACGTATCGTTTCATATAATGCTGAACTGCCTCTCTCTACAGATGGTGAAGTAAAAGCTGGAATGAGGGATCCGTTGAGTGACATGCAGCTGATGTGGAGGTTTGGCCCACCCAGAACACCAGCGCTCCTGGATCCCACCTTGACTTTGCATTTCTCCACATGACATCATGGTCTCGCTGAGGTCAGAGCAGGCGCATGAAAGCCCCCTGATGTTGACTCAAGGTCCCTCTTACCCACAGAAAAAGTTAAAGCTGGGCAAAAAAATGGTTGAGGGTGAACGATACATTTACAAACATGTACATTTAAAAACCAGGAAAAACATGAAGAGATCACTGATGTAGAATCGGCCCAGATCTCTTCACATGTTTCTTTTCTACCTACATTCATTTATTCTTATTCTTATTCTTATTCTTATTCTTATTCTTATTCTTATTTGTTTTGTTTTGAACCCACAAAAGTCAAAGACAAAATGCAATCTTAAATTATGAAATAGATTTTCATTTGTTAATTTTCCTTCGGTTTAGTACTGGGAAAATACTGGGAAACACCCATGCACACTGATTCACCTATAGTGCATGTGTTTGGACTGTGGGGGAAACTGGAGCACGCGAAGGAAACCCACGCCAACACGGGGAGAACATGCAAACTCCACACAGAAATGCCATCTGGTCCAGCAGGGGCTTGAACTATCGACCTTCTTGCTGTGAGGCGATAGTGCTAACCATTGAGCCACCATGCGACTCGATTTGAAATATTGTCTGATGAAAAATGCATGTGCTTTACTAGCATTTTTTGTCTACATAACCAAGAAGTCTAAATACTGACAAGAAAGAAAGAAAGAAAGAAAGAAAGAAAGAAAGAAAGAAAGAAATGAGACTTATCGGCCTCATTCAGGACGGTGACGAGTCTGCTTACAGACAGGAGGTTAAGGAGTTGGCTGTCTGGTGCAGTCACAACAACCTGGAGCTCAACACGCTCAAAATAGTGGAGATGATAGTGGACTTCAGGAGAAACCCCCCTGCTCTCCCCCCACTGAGCATCATGGACAGCATTGTGGCAGCAGTGGAGTCATTCAGGTTCCTGGGCACCACCATCTCTCAGGACCTGAAGTGGGACACTCACATTGACTCCATTGTCAAAAAAGCTCAACAGAGGCTGTACTTTCTTCGTCAGCTGAGGAAGTTTAACCTCCCAAAGGAGCTGCTGAAACAGTTCTACACCTCCATCATTGAATCGGTCATCTGCACATCAATAACTGTCTGGTTTAGCTCAGCTACTAAATACGACCTCCAAAGACTACGTCGAATAGTTCGGACTGCTGAGCGAATCACTGGTACAACCCTTCCTACTCCCCAAGAACTGTACTTATCCAGAGGGAGCAAAAGGGCTGCCAAAATCACTCGGGACCCCTCACACCCAGCACACTGCCTCTTTGAACTTTTATCTTCTGGTCGACGCTACAGAGCACTGCGCACCAGAACAGCCCGACACAGAAACAGTTTCTTCCCTCAGGCAATCCATCTCATGAACACTTGATGATAATAATTGTGGAGCCAACATCACTACTTGCTAGACACTTGTATACACATATACACTTATTTAACAACACACTTTACATGCCAATTTGCACATAACAGCTGCTCATATAACGTTGTATATAGTAATATAGCTGTACATACACTTGTCAATCTGTATATTTGCACTCACTACTTACTTCTATTTTTTTAAATATATTTATTATCTGTTTTTTGTCCTGTCTCTGTAATTCTGTTGCACTGTAGAAGCTCTGTCACCAAAACAAATTCCTCGTATGTGTGAACATACCTAGCAATAAAGCTCTTTCTTCTTCTTCTTCTTCTTCTGAAAGAAAGAAAGAAAGAAAGAAAGTTTAAATTTAAGCATCAAGAAATGGGGCCTAGAGGTTTCTGTATACCTGGAGAAACTCCCGGTTATGACCTAATGTTTTTATATTCACCTTTCACCGTTATGGTTTTACATTAACAAGGGTCAAGTGCTCATGTATGTCTGCAGCAGCACAGAAGAAAGGTCTTTGTTTAAAGAGGTCGTCAATTGGGAAATTAAATTCTCTCCGTCTTTATACATACAGTATTCCAGTATTTAGAAAGTGGCTGTTCATTATCCAAATGTTGTTTGGAAAAAGAACAAATCAGTCTCAATCTCTCTCGCAAAATCATTGATGTTAATTTATAAATAATACAAATCAAAGTGTTGACAGTGTTTTTTTACATTTAAGAAAAGAGTTTCTATTCAAATTGTGATTCAATTCAGAAAGCAAAAAGTAATGACTGAAAATTTCTACAGTGCATAATGAATCTTTTATCTGCATTGTGTACATACACACTGACGCATACACAACAAACAAATGCAATATTACAAATCAGATCACCCATCCAGATTTAGAAGAGTTGGCATGCTGTCCCGTTTAATCAGAAGTTTACATACACTACCTGACAAAAGTCTTGTCATCGATCCCAGCAGTAAAAGAGCAACAAATAATAACTGGACTTCTATTTGATCATTAGGAAAAGTGGCAGAAGGTCGATTCTTTCGATGAATCCTCTGTTGAACTGTATCCCAATCATCACAAATACTGCAGAAGACCTATTAAAACCTGCATGGACTCAAGATTCTCTCATAAATCAGTCAAGTTTGGTGAAGGAACAATCATGGTTTGGGGTTACATTCAGTATGGGGGTGTGCGAGAGATCTGCAGAGTGCAGCCTGAGGTATCAAGACATTTGTGCTGCCCATTACATTACAAACCACAGGAGAAGGCGAATTCTTCAGCAGGATAGCGCTCCTTCTCATACTTCAGCCTCCACATCAACGTTCCTGAAAGCAAAGAAGGTCAAGGTGCTCCAGGACTGGCTAGCCCAGTCACAAGACATGAACATTATTGAGCATGTCTGGGGTAAGATGAAGGAGGAGGCATTGAAGATGAATCCAAAGAGTCTTGATGAACTCTGGGAGTCCTGCAAGAACGCTTTCTTTGCCATTCCAGATGACTTTATTAATCAGTGATTTGAGTCATTGCAGAGATGTATGGATGCAGTCCTCCAAGCTCATGATGGAGTCAGACACAATATTCATTCTGTTTCCACTGCAGCATGACCACATATTCTATACTGGACATTATTGAAGGTTCAGTGACCAGACTTTAGTCTAAGCAAAGTCAGACCTGTCTGTCCTAATTAAATCACTTAAAATCAAGGCCTGATTATATTTTATTGTGGTCAAATAAGCGTAATCTAGAGGCCTTTGACTTTCATGTAAGCCACTTCTGATACCAAATGATCAACAGAGAGTCAACTTATAATTTGTTGTTCCTAAAACTTGGATAGGCCACAAGACTTTTGTCAGGTAGTGGGTGAGGCGGTGGCATGACGAATGTGAAGAGGGTGGGTGCAGGAAGTGCGTTTTCAGATTTCAGTTTTAGATTACAAGGGCAAACTATTCTTTATTTCCTTAATGACATGCACAGATGAATTGTTCACCCATTCAAAGTAGCAATGTGAGCTAACAAAATCAATATGGTTAGTTTTGATTTCATGTGTACTTTAATGGCAGTTTCTACATAAATACCCCAAGAAATGTCAGTTTATATAAACCTTGTCAACATGAGCTGGTAGTCACGTTGCGTAAATAGGGGAAAAGTGAGAAGGTTCACTGAGTCCATACTCACCTGGGGGCAATATTAATATTAATATTCCATTCTCAAGCCTGGAATAATAGAGTTGACACTCGGCCGTATACTGTAACCCATGACTAAACATCTTCAAGCTCTGTTAGCTGGACTCTGAAGCAGAACCTCATGCATTTCTGTCTGCTTCGCAGTGATTTTGTGCACAGGTTTGCAGCTGACGTTGGTTGTTGGTGTCATTTGAGTATGTTTTGAGTGCTGACTCTGCCTGTGAGGTCATGATTACAGCGGCTGGAAAAAGCGCCTCGACTCACACCTCTGCTGTCTCTTCTCCAGAGTAAAAACACACACTCTAGATCATGCACAGAACTCATTTTCACCCTCGAAAACACCACCCAGCATCATATGAGGAGATGTCTGGGTGTGAATGAGTATATTTATTATGTCAAGAATAGCTCTCCCCAAAACGAACATGGAATAAATATTTAATTTCTCACAGTTTATTTAAGGAGAAGAAACCATTTTGAATCAGACCCACAATGCACAATTTATCTGGCCCGCACAATCAGCTTTTGCTTGGCACACATGCCACAGTGAATTACGGTACATGATTGGACCGTTCTGGCTTCCATACAAAGGCCAAACATCAAAGCGACCCGATTGGTAGAAATTTTTCTTTACTCAAAAATTATTTAAATGTATTTTAAAAGTGGGTCAAGGCCAAACTTACGTGACCCACATATCAATTTTTTACATCTGGGCCAAATACTACATTTCATCTGGCCCAAGTCTTATGTGCCGCCTCTGCTACCTCTGCCAAACCCGGGCCATGTTTGGCCCACATGCTGTATGCCAGTGGTGGAAAAATGCCTTCTGTGCCAGCTTTGTGCCAGAATTCTTTGCTACCAGGGTGTTGATGCGCACATAGCAAAGTTTCTCTGGCCCAGATACAATCAGCTTTTGCTTGGCACACATGCCACAGTGAATTACGGTACATGATTGGACCATTCTGGCTTCCATACAAAGGCAAAACATTAAAGCAACCCGATTGGTAGAATTTTTTTCTTTACTCAAAAATAATTTAAATGTATTTTAAAAGTGGGTCAAGATAGGCCAAACTTACGTGACCCACATATAAATTTTTAACATCTGGGCCAAATACTATATTTCATCTGCCCCAAGTCTTATGTGCCACCTCTGCCAAACCCGGGCCATGTTTGGCCCACATGTTGTATGCCAGTGCCGGAAAAATGCCTGCTATGCCAGCTTTATGCCAAATCTGGGCCAGAATTCTTTGCAACCTAGGTGTTGATGTGCACATAGCAAAGTTTCTCTGGCCCAGATCTGGCCCACACAATCAGCTTTTGCTTGGCACACATGCCACAGTGAATTACGGTACATGATTGGACCATTCTGACTTCCATACAAAGGCCAAACATCAAAGCGACCCGATTGGTAGAATTTTTTCTTTACTCAAAAATTATTTAAATGTATTTTAAAAGTGGGTCAAGACAGGCCAAACTTACGTGACCCACATATAATTTTTTTACATCTGGGCCAAATACTACATTTCATCTGCCCCAAGTCTTAGGTGCTACCTCTGCCAAACCCGGGCCATGTTTGGCCCACATGCTGTATGCCAGTGCTGGAAAAATGCCTGCTGTGCCAGCTTTGTGCCAGCTTTATGCCAGAATTCTTTGCTACCTGGGTGTTGATGCGCACATAGCAAAGTTTCTCTGGCCCAGATCTGTCCCACACAATCAGCTTTTGCTTGGCCCACATCCTGCAGTGAATTACGGTACATGATTGAACCAAGTCTGGCTTCCATACAAGAGCCAAACATAGACCATATCTGACCAAGTCTCAGCCAAGTTAATAACCCATAACTAGGCCTGAACTGGGCCAGATATGTCAGTGTGTCACGCCTGAAACTAATTTGATAAACTCATGAAGCATTTCACTTCATGGCCGTGCTTTTTCTCAATGTGACCCGATGAGTAGAATTATTTCTTTACTCAAAAAATAATTAAAATGTAATTTAAAAGTGGGTAAACTAGGCCAAACTTACATGGCCCACATCTGGTCCAAATACTACATTTGATATCTGGCACTAGTCTTATGTGCCGCCTTAAAGACGGTGCCACCTCTGCCAAACCTGGGCCATGTTTTGCCCACATGCTGTATGCCAGTGCCGGACGAACGTCTGCTGTGTCAGCTTTATGTCAAATCTGGGCCAGAATTCTTTGCTTCCTGGGTAGTAAAATGTAATATACTGTAAATATTATAATATTTACAACTCTTTGTTAATGAATAACCTATTAGACGTCTGACAGATGTGCATATCATGTCTATATCGCATCCGTCAGTATAATAGACATCGTTTGGACGTCTGTCAGATGTTTAATGTTTAGCTTAGTATTAACAATAGTGAACTGATAAACTGTAACAAATGTGTACTGCAGCATACTGTAGATTTTACTACAGTAAACTGTGGTTTATTGCAGTATAATAAGTCCTATAGTTGTAGAAAACAACAGTATTGGGTTGTTTGTTTATATTACTATAGCTGTTTTACCATAGCAACTGTAGAATTACCCCAACATAATGCAAGTACTTTACTACCCTGGTAGCAAAGAATTCTGGCCCAGATTTGGCATAAAGCTGGCATTCGTCTGGTACTGGCATACAACATGTGGGCCAAACAGAGGTGGCACCATGGCACCGTCTTAAAGGTGGCACATAAGACTTGGGCCAGATCAAATGTATTATTTGGCCCAGATGTTACAAATATGTGGGCCATGTACGTTTGGCCTATCTTGACCCACTTTTAAAATACATTTTAAGAAAAAATTCTACCAATCACTAAAGTGAAATGCTTCATGGGTTTAATAAAAACATTGCAGTCGTGACACACAGACATATCCGGCCCAGTTTAGTCCAGTTGTGGGTTATTAACTTGGCTGAGCCCAGATATGGTCCATGTTTGGCCCTTGTATGAAAGCCAGACTTGATCGAATCGTAATTCAATGCGGCCTGTGGGCCAATCAGAAGCTGAATGTGTGGGCCAGATCTGGGCCAGAGAAATTTTGCTTTGTGGGTCTATAGTATGGCTCAAAAACATAACAGTATTCTTTTTTATGCTTGCATTTGGAACGGATCCATACAGATTATGTTTATTATTTTTTTCCCGACCTATTTCTCATATGAATATCTAATCCAGAGGTTAATTTTCCTCATTTCTCGACACAGTTGAGTCACTTATTACTTTGAGGCATTCAAAATACATAACTCCGCTCGTTTATGATTTAATCATAATATAAGTGCGTCATACCAGGAAGCTTTTTAGTCATCTTTCTCAATGCTTATCAAAAGGCAGCACAGCTTTCTTTATTGCAAAACCCGATTCTACATGTATTTACTGACGAGCATAGTTTTTTAAATAACTAAAGACTTCTAAGTTGATCTTGTTCTAACATCTCTTTTCCACTAGAGGGCATAAGTTGGTCATGTCTTATCTAAAGAGGAACATGATGGAGTGAAATACTGACAGCTTTTACAGCAGTCAAAAAATGTAAGACGGACAAAATGAAAAGCTACACTAACCGAAGTTACCCTTTAGTCCAGTGTGTTTAAAAAATGATAAGTAATTTAAAATAAACGTTTAAAAAAATCTCGATTGAATGTGTACGGTAGACAGTATTGAGTTTGCTGCTGTTTATTGCCACCAGATGGAGACATGAAACAGAAATGGTTTTCAGTCCTGCGCATATATGAGTACACCCTTCACAAATCTCTTATTTAAATTAAAGATTTAAAAATTAAAGATTTAATATAGGAAGCTTTACAATATTATATTTGTGCATATATATTAGAGTAGTCATTAAAGCTGGAGCTAATCTAACATAATAATTTACGATAGCAGTCCAAAGATCAGTAGCCCAAATTTTGGGGAAAATAGTAAATACATTTTTTAAAAAGAGCAAAAATCAAGAGAAACTATATATATATTATTATATAACTATATAAACTATATATATATATATATATATATATATATATATATAATTTTGATGAAAATTTGCAATGATTTGCATGCATTTAAATGTACTATCTTTCTATTTAGATATTTGGTGACTAAAATATTATTTAACAATATATCTCTCTTTTATTCGAATGCACCAAAATAAATTTCCTATATTCACTGAGAAATTGAAAAAATATTCATTTTCAAAATAAGATGTATTCATTTATTCATTCATTCATTCATTTTCTTTTCGGCTTAGTCCCTTTATTAATCCGGAGTGGGCACAGCGGAATGAACCGCCAACTTATCCAGCATATGTTTTATGCAGCGGATGCCCTTTATATATATATATATATATATATATATATATATATATATATATATATATATATATATATATATATATATATATATATATATATATATATATATATATATACTATGTATACAATAATAATAATAAATATAATAATAATAATAATTATTATTATTATTTAAATAATAAGTAAATCAATAAATACATTTGATAAAATATAGCTTAACCAATTCAAATGTAAAGATTGCCTCATGATAATGTAAACGATTTAAATGAATTAGTTTAAGTTTAATTTATATAAAACTAAAGGAAGACCGAGACATCATTTCAAGAACTTCTCCCTCATTGTAAGATTAATTTAAATTGCATCTGCGAAACTCTTAGGCCTATGTGACAGTCTGATTTGTACGTTTCTTCTTATTATTATTATTCATATTAAAAAAGAAACGCGCGTGTTGATGTGACAGTTCATCGATAGTTAATAAGTTAATTTAACAGTTAATAGTCGGAAAGAATTCTCCGATTAGATCTGCGAGTTAGTCATTATATGGAGAACGACCGATTCATTCATTTACACACTTGATATATTTCCTACAGGCTTTTCCTTCAGATCTGGAAGAAATAAAAACTATGCGCAAGACCTGTTCCACCACAAAGCGCATTTGATCAGGTGTGTGTGTATGTGTGTGTGTGGAGGATCAATGAATATGAATACACAGGATGAATACACTTCCAGTCGGAAAGACAACACGTGCTTTGAAGGAATTTACTCTGAAACTTGTAGGAGAATGTTGCAACTGCGATTCACACAGAATAAACATTTCCCAATTTTAAAATGCGACAATTAAAACAGCTACTATTTTATTAATCGAGATCCTATGTAACTTAGTAAAACACATTTAGTTTAAGTAGCAATTCTTTCTATTAGGCTAGTGGCTTATTACATGCATATTGTATGTTTATTAGTGCTACGCATGGCATGCAAACGTATTCTACATCCCTAGTCATATCTAATAATTTAAAGTGCTTCCTTAACTATTAATAAAAAGCCAATTATGATTTAAAGGAATAAATGTCATAGTTAGTGGTGGTTCAATAGCGAGAATTGTACCTTAAATTAAAGCGTGACCAAATTATTGTTTGGTTTTGATTATTGTTTGGTTATTGTTTGGTTTTGGCGTAACCAAATTATGGTAAATTATTATTAGTAGTAGTAATGCTTAAAATGTTTATGAAATTTCAAACAACAAAACAAATCGTTGTGTTTTATATATATATATATTTGTTAATAATAGACATTCTATGGGCCTATTCAAAGTATTTAATTTTCTCTCTGTTAATATTAATGTTGTTATTATTTAATGTTGTTATCGTTTTTTTATTATTATTTTTTTATTATTATTCTAATAATATGAACACATCGAAGCAAGTATTTCGAAAGGCAAGCAAAGCAATTCACACGTTTTCATTTTTGCATATGAGGGGCTTTAAACCAGGGGGTGAAATCCGGACAGGTTGTTATAGCTACCCAATCCACAGGGGTCCCCCCACCCACCCTTAGACAACCTTATATATATAACACACAAAGCCTCGCATGTCTCAATAACTATTAAAACAGTCTGAGTGTCCCGAGCATTGCGGTTCAGGCTAACTGAGTGACTGTATCGTCAAAATTCCGCCCGTGGCAAAAGCCTGTGATTGGGTCCGAATGCAAAAGCTGCTCTCAACTTTTAATATGCGCCTCATGAACGCGCACGGGAGACGGCTGTAGGATTACCGGAGAGAAATATCGCTCAACATCACCTCGTGAATTCTCATTGACAATCGCGGGCGAGTGTGTGTGTGAGTGAGTGAGTGAGTGTGTGTGTGTGCGCGGGTGCGTGTGTGTATGTGTGTGTGCGCGCGTGTGCGTGTCAGTTTAAGCCTAACTTTTTAAAGGATGATATATCTTGGATATTTCCTGTTCCTTTTTTGTGGGCTCACGCGTGTCATGGCAAGCTACCCGATATGGTGGTAAGTTTTATGACTTCTTTAACCTCTCTCTGTGTTGAAAACAACGAGTTTTGTTGTTTAGGAAGGGTAAAATGTCCAGCTTTCAACTTGACAATGATTCGGGGGGATTGAAAATGTGTGTCAACAATACTCGAAGACGCTATCTATCTATCTATCTATCTATCTATCTATCTATCTATCTATCTATCTATCTATCTATCTATCTATCTATCTATCTATCTATCTATCTATCTATCTATCTATCTATCTATCTATCTATCTATCTATCTATCTATCTATCTATCTATCTATCTATCTATCTATCTATCTGTCTATCTATCTATCTATCTGGTGGTCTGTCCGTCTCTTTCTGTCTGTCTATCTATCTATCTATCTATCTATCTATCTATCTATCTATCTATCTATCTATCTATCTATCTATCTATCTATCTATCTATCTATCTATCTATCTGGTGGTCTGTCTATCTATCTATCTATCTATCTATCTATCTATCTATCTATCTATCTATCTATCTATCTATCTATCTATCTATCTATCTATCTATCTATCTATCTATCTATCTATCTATCTAGTGGTCTGTCCGTCTCTTTCTGTCTGTCTGTCTGTCTGTCTATCTATCTATCTATCTATCTATCTATCTATCTATCTATCTATCTATCTATCTATCTATCTATCTATCTATCTATCCATCTATCTATCTGGTGGTCTGTCCGTCTCTTTCTGTCTGTCGTGCACCTGTTAATACCGTAAAATCAAGTTTGATTAGCATAGACTGTGTATGTGTGTGTACAAACTCGTGTTCAATTTATCAACAATAGCCGTCAAATAAATCTGTTGAAACTGTTAGTATTTATCTAATTGATAATCTATGACTATTCTAATGTTGGGAATTGTAATATTTCCCTCAGGGATTAAGTCTTAATGTCATTTTATGACTTGTTGAAACTACTCCAAAAAGAGCATTTAAAACCTGACTGACTTCATACTAAACTATAGTGTGATGATAATTGTAGCCTACTATGTGCGCTGTATGTTGATAAATCCTGTTTGATATCATTAATTAAAGCTAAATCTTATGTAAATTAATTCATACTAGCGCTAAGCATATTCAGAATTCATTTTTGAACTAATAATTATTGTGGTTTCAGTAACAACATCTCATAATTCTATCTGATGAAGCTATGCGATCGTGTTAAACACCTCTAAATTCTTAGTTTTTCTCAGTGGCTTGCTTTGGTGCTTTTCTCACAACACTATTTACATTTGCACAACAGTTACTGCATTTCTCAAAACAACTTGTACAAACTGCAAAACCTAGTTGATAACCTGCAAAAGTGTGTCACTTGCTCAAAATGGAGAGCTCGTTCCTCAAAAGCAAGTATTGATGTCAATGAGAGTTCCAGTGTCATCAAGATGAAAAGTTCTGACACCATTGCTTATGAAGAAGATAGTCAAATAGCTCAGTCATGTTTTTATTATGACAGTTTACTCTGTACATTTTTTCCAATGCAATAAAGTCAGATTTTGATGAAACTTCCTGAAAATGCTCAAGACAGCACTGTATACTATTTGCACAGCCATTTGAAAACTACAGTAAAGTTAGACATCACTGTATTTAGTGAGGTATCTGAGTATAAGACACTGAATATGTGTGCTTCACGGTTTTACTGCATAATCTCTTTGCAATTCTAATTTATATTCAGCATTGTGCAAAAGAATAAACACCCTTATTCACAACAAACATAACTTCCTTTGGGTAGAGCTGAAGACAATATTGCAGTACATATTGGAACTGAACCTACAACATACACAGTTCTGTAAATCATTCATCAAATTGTTAAATTTAGAAGACATTTTTAGAAAAAAAAAAGATTAATTATTATTATTTTTAATAAAATTAGCTTGGCAGACTTTGCCTAGTTCAACATTTCTGTATGTAATGACTCAAGTAATGAAATGAGGACTACTAGTTTTATATGATATGACTATTCAGCATTCACAAGTTGAGTTAATTTTGACTGACATGACATAGGCTAATGATAATGTTATAAAACTGTTGTATGAAAGCAACTGATGCATGTCCAAAAGCATTCGCAATTTGTTGGAAGGAATGAGAAACTGCTACTGTGATGTGCACCAATGACTAACTGTTTTGAGAAATGCATTAACTGTTGTGCAAATGTAAATAGTGTTGTGAGACATGCACCAAAGCCTTTGAGAAAAACTGTAATCAAATGCAGAATTGCGTTTTTAAAGACGAATTTTACCAAAAAAATGAATAAAAACAGCGTTATTTTATGTTAAATAAAATCTATGAAGATTAAGGATGTCTTATATAAGACTACTGCACTGATTCCATGCACACACACACCCCAGCATCATTGTTTTCGGGAGGAAAGACAATAAAGCAGAGTTTTCTCAGTGGTTGTAAAAGCTGTAATTGAGTAGGTCATTAGTCACAGTCCAGGCCACTCTTTTTTGGGTAATTGTTGTCTGTCTGACCCTCTTGAGATTTTCAAAGATGTGCTTTCCTTCTCATCCACAATGCCAGTTCAGGAAACACCATCCGAAAACTTCTTTTTGGGAGGCAAATAAAAGTACTCGTAAATACATTGAATACGTTTTTTAATGTACCATGCATATATTTTACTATTCATGATGTAAAAGGTCAGATACTTATCGCACGTAAGTAGACTTTTAAGTGCTCTTCATAACATAGTAAAACACTGATGTCAACTCATTTTAAAATGATTTATAATAAGCATGCTTTTTAATCGTTATGTTGACTAACACATTAAAGCACGTGAAGTATGTGATTCTAATTGTACCTGCAGTACAAATGTACATCTTAATTATAACGAATCTGTAATTACAGTAGTTAAATGCATGTAGTTTCAACAGAAACCAGAAAGTTAGACAAATAAGCATATTTCAGTTTACGTTCAGCAATTGCAAACCCCATTTCAAGGAAAGTCTAAGTAGTTAGTAGTTTAGTAGTAATAGTAATTGCAATATATATATATATATATATATATATATATATATATATATATATATATATATATATATATATATATACATATACATGTCCTACTTGATTGCATTTAAAAGAAAAAAATTTAAAAAATTTAACTTTTTCAATTAACTGTAAATAACTTGGAGTTAAATATCCAGAAACAGTGCATACATTTCATTTACTCTGTCGGAAAAAAGTATGAGAGATACACTGATAAAAAATTGTATGATCGATAAGTCATAACAACACATGTTTTTAGTTCATTGTAACTCATTAAACTAAGTTAATCATGTCCTAACTTAATTTTATAAGTTAGCCAAGCTGTTTTAAGTCAGTTTAACATAATATAAGTTGAATTGACTCAGAAGGATAATTTGATTCAGCTTAAAAATTTAAGGCAACCAGCATTTTTTTACAGTGTACACAGCTGTAAAGAAAATGCTGGTTGCCTTAATTTCAAGTTTTTACAGCAAATGTCACACGCATAACGCTGGAATTGCTCTAAAAAGGGTGAGTGAATGATGACAGAAGTTTCAGTTTTTGGTGAACTATCCCTTTAAGCTCTGAGGTTGGCTTTCCCGTAACAGAACGGACAGACGTGAACGCACACTGACAGCGTTGGGCAATTGAGCTCAGCAGGGTGGCCTGCGGTCCTCCAGCTGACAGAGTTATGTGATATGATAACCTGCAGACTCACTGCACACTTCCTGCACCACCGCCAGTTCCCTTTTAAGGGAGAAATTGTCAGGATTGATTTTATTTGACTGTATTTATGCACTAAATTCTAACTCAAGTTTAATTGCGTAGCGCTTTTTACAATAATTGTTTCAAAGCAGCTTTAAAATTATGCATATTATTGCATTTCAATCAAATGAAGTTATATATATATATATATATATATATATATATATATATATATATATATATATATATATATATATATATATATATATATATATACATAGGTAACCTGCAGAGATTAATTATTAATCGAGATTAATCGCATTTAAAAAATGGACATAATATATGTGTGTGTACTGAGTATATTTATTGTGTATATTTAAATACACACATGCATGCATATATTTAAGGAAAATGGTTGGATATAAAATATATATGCATGGGCGGCGCAGTGGCTCAGTGGTTAGCAGTGTGGTGTTAAAGCAAGAAGGGCGCTGTATCGAGTCCTGGCTGGGTTAGTTGGCATTTCTGTGTGGAGTTTGCATGGTCTCCCCATGTTGGCGTGCTTCGGTTTCCCCCACAGTCCAAACACATGTGCTATAGGTGATTTGAATAAACTAAATTGGCCATAGTGTGTGAGTGTGCATGTGAATGAGTTTGTATGGGTGTTTCCTAGTACTGGGTTGCTGCTGGAAGGGCATCCACTGTGGAAAACATATGCTGGAATAGTTGATAAATAAGGGACATATATATATATATATATATATATATATATATATATATATATATATATATATATATATATATATATATATATATATATATATATATATATATACATGATGCAAATTATATATAAAATGAAATATCTATGTAACAAAAGTGTTTTAATAATAATATAAATAATAATACACATAATAAATATAATATAATAATAAATACACACACATATATTATGTCAAAAACTAATTTTTGTTTTGGATTCATCGCGATTAATCTTTGCCAAGCACTAATTATAATCTAACTTTCTGCTGTTGTATTATTATTAGACAGTCATGCCGATATATTCAATATGTTGTGATAATGAACATGCGGGATATTGATATTGTGGACACTTCAAAATACAGTGAATAATTATGTATTATTATTTCAGTGGGTATTTCAGGAATATCTAGATTGTTGTATTTCAGTGGCCGTTCATCACAGCAATCTAAAAGCTACAGTTAAAAGTGTTCATTTTCAGCCATAGCATTTACATGTGTTAATCTGGCCAATGACATAGAGAATTCGATCTCTATTACCAGGCGATTGATTCGTTAACGCTGTAAGTTAATGAAGTAAGACTTCATCGTTTATTCATTCATTCATTCATTTTCTTTTCGGCTTAGTCCCTTTATTAATCTGAGGGTCGCCACAGCGGAATGAACCGCCAACTTATCCAGCATGTTTTACGCAGCGGATGCCCTTCCAGCTGCAACCCAACACTGGGAAACATTGTTTATCATCACTTAATTAAACTAAAGTGAATATAATGAAAATTACAAAAGCATTAATTATTCTTTGGTGATTTTATTTTATTAGTTAATACCTAAAAACTAATTTAAATCATAAAAATAAAGTCAAAAGTGTGTTATTTAATGGAGTTAATAACTAATAAATTCAGTTGTGTTTTTATTATTAACTTTAACCTATGACTACAAACATGGCTTCATCGCGTTGTTGATTTTAATACATTATTAACTTATGAGGCTTTATTTTAAGGGGACCTATTATGCAAAAATCACTTTTACAAGGGGTTGAAACACAGTTGTGTGGCAACCATCTGTAAATATATCCAGCTTCCTATGATAAAATTGTATTCATTTTATTGTTTATAATCAGACTTGATAAAACCGTCTGCAGAAACACTTCGATTGACATTCTCCCTTTGTACGTGTCATCAGAGGGGGAAAGCCCCACCCACTGGCGACCATCTCTCCCTCATTAGCACAGAATGTTAGTCCTGTTTTTGAATCTGCTACTATGCTGACACACAGGTATTTGTAGCTCCGCCCTATTTTAAAAAGCGCTCAATCTCATTTGAATTTAAAGCGACAGTCACCAATACAGCAGACTTAGGATCAAAGGCTAACAGGGGCAGTTTCAAAGAGTTATAAAACATTATTCATGTGGTATTTTGAGCTGAAACTTCACACACACACTCTAGGGACATCAGAGACTTATATTACATCTTGTTAAAAGGGGCATAAGGTCTCCTTTAAAGTGTTCCCTATTGTACTTTATCATCGTTTTGCAATGTAATTAGTTTAAAACATTCATCTACTCTGAACATATACAATTAAGCATTGTTTTTTTATATATCATACTTATTTTGCAGCTTTGGTAAATATTACTGTATACCATGATGAAAGCTTTAGCAATTAATCACAACAACAAAAAAATCTGATACTGGCAGAAGCCTAACTATTATGATGATGTGGGTCGGGTATAGAAAGCATGATCATGGTTTCCTCAAAGGTGGTGTTGCCTGACTGCACCCTAAACAACCCCCCCTCCACCCTGTGCTCCACCTTAAAAGATAAATACCTGGAGGTGAAAGCTTGCCGCACATTCCTTCTCCCAAACACTTCTCTCTTGATGTCAAAGTCAGCTCTGTGGCCCCGGGGCCTACGAGTAAAGTGGTAATTCAGAGGTGCGCTTGCTTGGGCTTGCTGAAATATGCATTAAAACCGAGACTGGATACACTTCAGATGAAAAGTGTGCAAATAAATCTTAGACTCCAGAGCAAAGGGAATGTTCATTTCTTGCCTTTTGTCTTTTAATTACCTGGATTTAAGAGATTTGGGGGGGGAGGTAAAGATGGTGCAGTTCTGCCAGGATGAAGGGTGGATGATAGTTGGTCATCGTTACATTTGGAAAATCGTAAAAAAAAAAGAAGAAATTAAAGTGTTACAGTTAACTGATGAGCAATTCTGTGCAAATGTAAATCTTAATCTTTATTTTTTAAAGTCACACTAGCGGAAATTTCACATCTGTCACATGCATAACAGAGAGATGTCACATACATAACACAGCTTTTTCCTCATGAATGCTAAAAATAAATACAAATATTTTCTTCTATAGAGATCCGATTCTTATCCTTTTGATTAGTATTGTTTCCTTTGAGTTGTGCAGTTTAATTCACAGAATTTCTACAAAGTATGTTTAAAAGGACATACTCTTTTGGTCACATCCATAACGCATGTTTATTTGGGATTTAAAGGGCAGCTATGGTAAAAAATCTACTTTTCAAGCTGTTTGGACAGACATATGTGCATGTATGGTGTATAGACTGTCATATTGGGGTGATATAAGCACACCCAGTGCTTTTTATTTCAATTTAACAACATAAAAAACGGTGGACCAATTGGAGCGGTTTTCAAATCGACCGCAACTTTACGTAGAAGTGCGGTCCCCCCGCCCACCAATATTGATTGACAGGCGCATCATCATATCCTCAGTTTGTTAATTCACGTCTGCCATTTTCAGCGTGAGTTGAAGCGATATCACTAAAGGAACACCCTAGCTCTATTTTTAGATGCAAGGCTCATTGGGCTCAACACAAGATCAATATTCTCCACATTATCGCTCTAATCGGAATTATTGGTTGTATCTTTAGGTAGGTTTGCAAACATGTGTACTTCTCATTGAGTCTACCTTATACTTCAGCCGTTTGCATTTCTCGCGATCCCAGAAGCTCCCTGTGATCTTAACTAGCATGCGTTTTAGAGTTCTAAACATAGGTTTCTATCAGGGTACACTCAAGTCAACGGCTGGGCGCCGCAGAAACCTATGTTTAGAATTAAAAAATGCGTGGCGCGACGATTCGGGACACTTCATGCTTCTGGTGCGCCACAGAGAGTGTCTGGTGTGCCGTGTCGCAGCTTCGAGCGGCGCATCCGGTGCCTCAGTCAAAGTTAATTCAGTTCAAAAATCTGAACTGTGTTTTAAACTGAACCTAAACTGGCACACTCAGAAGAACCATAATATTAATATTAAATCATAAAAAAGAGGTAAACTATGTGCCCTTTAAAAGATTTGGGGAGGAGGTAAAGAGGGTGCTGTTCTGGGAGGATGGAGGGTGGATGATAGTTGGTCATCGTTACGTTTAGGAAATTGTAAAAAAAAAACATGTTTTGAAAGTGTTACAGTTAACTGATGAGCAATTCTGTGGAAGTGTAAATCTTAATCTTAATTTTCACCAAAATAGTGAAACCGTTTCCTAGTTTGGCGGCGGTAATGTAAAATTATTCAAAAATGTCTCAGTCAACGTTTTCAAACTATTTTATTTGATTTATCAAAGTCACACAAGTGGCAATTTTACATCTGTCACATGCGTAACGGAGAGATGTCACATACACAACAAAGCAACTTCCTCATAAATGCAAATATTTTAAACAAATATAATAACGTTTCTTTTGGGTTCTGCAATTTAATTCACAGAGAATTTCTACAAAGAAGGCTTAAACTTGCATACTTTGTGGTCACATACATAACGCGCGTTTATTTCAGATTTAAGAGATTTTGGAGAGAGGTAAAGAGGGTGCTGTTCTGTCAGGATGGAGGGTGGATGATAGTTGGTCATCGTTACGTTTAGGAAATTGTAAAAAAAAGAAAACATGTTTGAAAGTGTTACAGTTAACTGATGAGTTATTTCATACAAATGTAAATCTTAATCTTAATTTTCATCAAAATAGTGAAACTGTTTCCTAGTTGTTTGGGGGCGGTACTGTAAACATACTTAAAAAAAAATGTCTCAGTCAACGTTTTCAAACTATTTTATTTGATTTATCAAAGTCACACAAATGGCAATTTTACATGTCACATGCGTAACGGAGAGATGTCACATACACAACAAAGCATTTTCCTCATAAATGCAAATATTTTAAACAAATATAATAATGTTTCTTTTGGGTTCTGCAGTTTAATTCACAGAAAGGCTTAAACTCGCATACTTTGTGGTCACATACATAACGCGTGTTTATTTCAGATTCAAGAGATTTTGGAGGGAAGTAAAGATAGTGCTGTTCTGCCGGGATGGAGGGTGGATAATAGTTGGTCATCGTTACGTTTGGAAAATCATAAAAAAATAATAAAAAATAAAACGTTTTGAAAGTGTTACAGTTAACTGATGATGAGCAATTTTGTGCAAATTTAAATGTTGGCATGAAACAAAAATAATTTTCACCAAAATCGCAAACCTTTTTTAAGTTGTGTGTTGACAGTGTGTAAAAAAATGCTCAAAATGTCTCAGCGTTTTTCATTCATTTTCTTGTCGGCTTAGTCCCTTTATTATTCCGGGGTCACCACAGCGGAATGAACCACCAACTTATCCAGCACATTTTTATGCAGCGGATGCCCTTCCAGCCGCAACCCATCTCTGGGAAACATCCACACACACTCATTCACACTCATACACTACACACAATTTAGCCTACCCAATTCACCTGTACCGTATGTCTTTGGACTGTGGGGGAAACCGGAGGAAACCCACACGAACGCAGGGAGAACATGCAAACTCCACACAGAAACGCCAACTGACCCAAGGCTCGAACCAACGACCTTCTTGCTGTGTAATCAGACAGCACTACCTACTGCGCCACTGCGTGTCTGCGTTTTATTTGATGTACATGAGTGGAAGTTTCACGTCTGTTACATGCGTAACGGAGAGGTGTCACATACACAACAAAGCTTTTTCCTCATACTTTTCAACAAAATAAAACAAATCATTTAGTTTTTTTAAAGAACCAACTCTTACCCTTTTGATTAGTATTATCTCTTTTGAGTTGTGCAGTTTAATTAACAGAATTTCAACAAAGTATGCTTAAACTCGCATGCGGTCACATACATAACGCATGTTTATTTCTCTTATTCAAAATATGAAGCGCGATTACTAGATTGATTTGATTTTAATGCATTATTAACTACGTTATCATCATTTTGCAATTCAATTAATTTAAAACATTTGCTTTCTTGCTTTGGTCACATACATAACGTATTTTTATTTTTCTCTTTTATAATATAAAACACGTTTCCTAGATTCATATTTTTCTAACACTGTGGTTAGATGTTTCGTCAAATATAAACAGATGTTTCAATATTGTGAACATATACATTCCGTGTGAATTTAAGTTTCAAGATTTTACCTCAAATGTCACATGCATAACACTGGAAATGCTATACATGCAAATGAATATGACGTCATTGCATTTGATTGTATCCCCAGAGCCAATCTCTGTGCATTAAAACAGTGGCTGTGGATTCAGAAAGTATAACCCGGACTCTGTTGATTGTGTTTTGACGGCCTGAGTTGTGTGTTCTTACGAAATCATGAGCTCAGTATCGTGATGTACAGTGGCGGAGACACACACACACACACCCAAGACAGCTGAGCATGAGGACATGTCATTGAAACACCTGTTGGGCTCACTCAGCGCTGGTGACGTCTCAAATTCATCAGCTTCTGGCAAAGCACAATACCAAAGTATGAGGTGGTGATTCTAGCCGTCAGCGGTGCCTATTAATTATCACTTTAGTCTTGACTGCCGTGTACCTGAGGGCTGTCCACGCTTGACGGAATCTTCACCCACAAACCATCTGCCAGCCAAAAAAAAGAAGAAAAAAAAGAAAAGTGAAACAGATAGCTCTAGTTGTAAATCTGATGGGATGAAACATGATTTACACTCATAATGCATTCAAAATCTATTCCAATTCTGCTTACTGCTGACTTTGGTTACCTTGATAATTATTATTATTATTATTATCATTATTCATTCATTTTCTTTTCAGCTTATTCCCATTATTAATCAGGGGTCACCACAGCGGAATGAACCGCCAACTTATCCAGCATACATTTTACGCAGTGGATGCCCTTCCAGCTGCAACCCATCACTGGGAAACATCCATACACACTCATTCACACACATACACTACAGACAATTTTAGCTTTCCCAATTCACCTAAAGCGCATGTCTTTGGACTTGTGGGGGAAACCGGAGCACCCAGAGGAAACCCACGCGAACACGGGGAGAACATGCAAACTCCACACAAAATTGCTAAGTTAAAATATTAAGTTAAACTTTGTATAACTTGTTTCTATGGTTACTCATTAGTTAGCTGATTATGTTCACCTGTGTCTGGTCTGGATTCTCATATAAGGGCGTTTCTATGGTTACTCATTGGTTATCTGATTATGTTCCCTTGTGTCTGGTTTGAATTCTCGTATAAGGGTGTTTCTATGGTTACTGACTTGTTAGCTGATCATGTTCACCTGTGTCTGGTTTGAATTCTCGTATAAGGGTGTTTCTATGGTTACTGAATTGTTAGCTGATTATGTTCCCCTGTGTCTGGTTTGGATTCTCATATAAGGGTGTTTCAAGGGTTACTCATTGGTTAACTGATTATGTTCACCTGTGTCTGGTTTGGATTCGCATTTAAGGGCGTTTCTATGGTTACTCATAGGTCAACTGAATATGTTTACCTGTGTCTGGTTTTGATTCTCATTTAAAGGTTTCTCTATGGTTACTCATTGGTTAACTGATTATGTTCACCTGTGTCTTGTTTGGATTCTCAATTAAGGGCATTATTATCGTCACTCATTGGTTAACTGATTATGTTCACCTGTGTCTTGTTTGGATTCTCAATTAAGGGCATTATTATCGTCACTCATTGGTTAACTGATTATGTTCACCTGTGTCTGGTTTGAATTCTCATATAAGGGCGTTTCTAAAGTTACTCATTGGTTTACTGATTATGTTCACCTGTGTCTTGTTTGGATTCTCAATTAAGGGCATTATTATCGTCACTCATTGGTTAACTGATTATGTTCACCTGTGTCTTGTTTAGATTCTCAATTAAGGGCATTATTATCGTCACTCATTGGTTAACTGATTATGTTCACCTGTGTCTGGTTTAAATTCTCATATAAGGGCGTTTCTAAAGTTACTCATTGGTTTACTGATTATGTTCACCTGTGTCTTGTTTGGATTCTCAATTAAGGGCGTTACTATCGTTACTCATTGGTTAACTGATTATGTTCACCTGTGTCTGGTTTAGATTCTCAATTAAGGGTGTTTCTCTGGTTACTCATTGGTTAACTGATTATGTTCACCTATGTCTGGTTTGGATTCTCATTTAAGGGCATTTCTATGGTTACTCATTGGTTAACTGATTATGTTCACCTGTATCTTGTTTGGATTCGCATTTAAGGGTGTTTCTATGGTTACTCATAGGTCAACTGAATATGTTCACCTGTGTCTGGTTTTGATTCTCATTTAAAGTTTTTTCTATGGTTACTCATTGGTTAACTGATTATGTTCACCTGTGTCTGGTTTTGATTCTCATTTAAAGTTTTTTCTATGGTTATTCATTGGTTAAGTGATTACGTTCACCCGTGTCTTGTTTAGATTCTCAATTAAAGGTGTTTCTGTGGTTACTCATTGTTAACTGATTATGTTCACCTGTGTCTGGTTTGGATTCTCAATTAAGGGTGTTTCTGTGGTTACTCATTGGTTAACTGATTATGTTCACCTGTGTCTGGTTTGGATTCTCATTTAGGGGCATATTTATAAAACAACTTTTACAACTATTTTTGCTTTTTTTTGAGCATAGTGTCTCTTTACAAAGTAACATCGCCAAGTAATTTCCTGGCCGACATAATACAGCATTTTTAGTTTTATGTGGATCTGTGTGAACTAGAACAGTTTTGACAACATTGTTGTCTGTATTTAAAACTTGACAAAAATGCAATGGAAATACTTTTCCATTTTTCGTACGTTGTCATCATGTAAACATACCCTAAATCCTCAGTTTAGTTCTCCACCTTGTCCTGTAATGTCTTTACATGTGTGAAGCTGTAAGGTTGGTTCTGTCTTTTGGATTACCTTCTTTGTTTCTGTAATAAAGACAATCTTCTGCATTTCAGATCTTCTGCTCCTTGCCTGAACGTGTAAATTACACTGTAAGGCCTGTTTCAGTGAAACAATTAGACGCATTAAAGGGATCGTTCACCTGGAAAATCAAAATGTACTCACCATTTACTCACCCGCAGGTGGTTCCAATTATTTATGACATTATTTTTATTTCTGTTGGACACAAAAGAAGATACTTTGAAGAATGTTGGAAACTATTGGTAGCAATTGATTGCCATACTATAAAAAGCTAATGGCTATCAACATTATTCAACATATTTTCATTTGATTTAGACAGAAGACAAAAACCCATACAGGTTTTGAAAAAGGGTAATGGCGTTTTAATATTTCACCCTCATCACCATTTTTTTAATTATTATTATTTGACTTGCTTGTCAAGGGACAGTTCATCCAAAAATAAAAATTCTGTCATGATTTGCTCACCCTATATTTATTTATTTATGATTCTATTGAACACAAAATATTACACTAATAACACAAGATATTTTGAAGAATGTTGTAAACCTGTAACCATTGACTTCCATAGTAATTGTTTTTCCTTCTGTGAAAGTCAATATTTACATGTTTCCAGCATTCTACAAAGTATCTTCTTTTGTGTCCAACATAGCTCAAATTGGTTCGGAACAAGTCAAGGGTGAATAAATAATAACAGAATTTAAATATGTGGGTGAACTATCCCTTTAAAGTTGCTCGTGTGATTTGGTAATAAAAGAGATGGCAGCTGTGACTCTGGTCGGTTGTGTATTTCTATGAAATTCATGCAGGAGTGTGAGACGGGCGGGGGGAACGTAAACGTCCCGTGCCGTTGCTTTAAGAGGCTACTCGTCCCCCGAGGCCAAGGACTGACAAAAGGCTAAGAAAAGGTCAAAAAGTAATAGGAGTTACTTAGTGAACAAATCCTCCATAGTTTCGCTACACCCTGCTAGATGAGGTTTTGGATCTTCTCTCGGGCCAGTTTCATTCAAGTTCCCTCTTGTTCTGTGCTCTCTTAGTCTTTAAAGTAAAATTCAGATTAAGCTCCTCACAGAGAAAGATGTAAGACGGCCTGACTCATAGAATAATAATGCCAGGGATCAACTGATACAAAGCGTAGCCTATTGAAGTTAAAGTTTAGAAGTTTAGACAAGAGCTGACATCAAAGAGTACACCAATGCAGAAAAATGACAATGAGGACGTTAGCGACCTAGCTATGTTTGCGTTCATCTGTTTTTATGCGCATTTTGGAATATCGCATAAAATTATGCATAATGGGAACTCCAAGATGAGCATACATTTTGAACATGCGAATTAAAAAAATCACGCGCGTTAAAAAAGACGTGGTTTTGTTTTATCAGATCATGTGCTGATGTAAAGGGGCATGATGGGATGGCTGTAATGTACAAACCAGCATTTCGTGAAAATTTAAAACATACTAAAATCCCTCAGCTGAAGTCTGTCATCACAGTGGTTCAGTATTATTATTATTACCTCTAGAACTGTTTTGAGCAGCAATCTGCGCTCCAAAAGAGTGTCTCATGCCTAAAAAAGCCACCACATTGCATTTCATCTTCAGGCACAACTCATTTATTAGAGAACGAAAAAGGTCCACGGTGGCTCTTCGACTGCAGCAAGCTACATTTTTATTTCTAATATTTGGTGTCAGTTTATCAGGAAGTGATGATTTTGTTCTCTGTGACTCATTGGGTGGAAACAGTGCTTAATTCGCAAATGGTCTTGCGTCTTTGGATGGAAGCATTGATGTTGACTATAGCAGCGGTAACCAATCCTGGTCCTTGCAGCCCCATACTATGCACTTCTTCAGAGATTTGTTCCACTCGAACGTAAGTGCCTTACAGACCAATCAGATTGTGTCTTACCTTCTTTTTCTGTTTTAAAGCGGTGCATGCTGGTTAGAAATTTTGTCCGGAATGACGCTACGCCAACGCCACGTGACTGTCACATGTGGCATCAAAGTACCACAGCGCTCCGAGATCAGATGGCTGATTCAGGCCGTGCAGCATCTGAAGAGCGACTGCACGAGCTCTGATGACGGCACTGATATTACACGATTGGCTGAGTTTACCGCATGACAACAAGCACGTGTGTTTCGGGTGTATTATTGGACAGATTCCCATTCACAAATTTCAAAACAAACAATTCACTTTTCATACCATCTCTATCTTGTACACATCATGCTTATTAAAAGACTTCAAATATTTTACTGCAGTAATCATGTTTTGGTAAATAATCTGGTTATGAAGGCTAGATTGTTTGCAAAGGTTTATGTTCAACCTTTTTCATACAGACTATTTACTGCATTCAGCTCCATGAACAATTTAAATGATATATTTAAGTGAATAACCTAAATATGAACTCAAATAAGTCTTACAGACCTGAAATAAAATAATTATCATCATTGATTCTGCCACCCTAAAGCTTTCTTAACAAATTAAGTTAAAGAACGATTTTATTAAATAATTATGGTTTTTAGGATTATAAAATATATTTATTTTATTTCCAGTCTGGCCGTTTATACCTGCTCTTTCTGGAAACGTCTACTTAAAGTGGAGCTCACTTATTTTGGTATTTTTCTTCAATCTTTTTGGATTAAAGTGCTTTTTTGAAAATGCTTTCATTATCCAAAATAATCTTAATCGTTGTTTAAGACTTCATCAAAAATCCTTGTTTTGGGTTTTACATTAATATATATTGGAAAGTTTAAAATCTATAAATGTAAATAAATGTAAACCCCTTTTCAGCATATTCAAACAAGAAGTATTAGCCTGGAGTGATGTTTAAACTCCTAGAATTTGTGCTTATTGCTTTGTATTTAATAGGCCTGTTCGTTTTTATGTTTATATTACCCTCTCGTTTCCCCTTATTCCTCTCATGCGTTTGTTATATATTTAATTTATAATTCCCTTATTGTTTAAAAATGAACTATAGTTTGTAGAGACTGTATTCTGTTTTAATTGTAAATCTTTTGTTGTTATAAATTTTAAAAAATGAAAAAATTATGACGCCACTTTGAGGCCCGAAGTGTCCGGCTTGACGGCTCTGTTTTCAACTCCGCCCCCGCCTGCGTTCAGCTAATCTGCAGCTGTGCTTCATGTCGAACGCACCTATTCACTAGAAGGTAAACCTAGATCTGAAAATAAAATACTAATGACGGGAGTCAAGACAATAACAACAGCCAATGAGTCTGAATATTTGACCAAGTTTTCATTCATTTGTAGTCTCAAAATATTTGCACCTCGACAGATTTTTAGATCAGTAAAGTTCATTAGATCAGGAAAATATCCATTATTACCGCTTTATTTTAGTATGATCATTACATAAATCATTTTTTAAGCGATTAAAATAGCTTTTCTCGGACCAGCGGTGGGGGCAAGTCGGAGCACTCACTCTGGTCCCCTGGGCTCTGGTCCCCTGGTTGGGGAAATTCCAAATTGAACCAAAACAATCCATTACAATTGGCTTAAGATTGGCAACCAAAATTCGGGACGTTACAACCTGCAGAACCTGGGTAGTTTAAAAAAAATTGCTTTTCTCTAGGGAAGTGTTATATCGTAAAAAACAAAAAAACACTCAACAGAAACATCGCATATTTTCCCAGTATCATGCGCTGTAAAAAATCTGACAAAAAGTCAACAAATGTTTTTATGGTACTTTAACTTATTTTATAAAGTTAATCAGATTTCATCTAATGTTTTTCAGTTATACAACGTTTAACTTAATATTTTAAGTCTCTTTAATTGATAGAAGTTGAGATGACTACAAAAAGTTGTTTGATTTAACTATATATATATATATATATATATATATATATATATATATATATATATATATATATATATATATATATATATATATATATATATATATATATATATATATATTACAATGTTTTTCCAATTGACAGTTTATTAGATAAGAAAAATATCTGTTATTACCGTTTTTTAGCATGATCACAAAAAAAATCATTGTTTTAAGTTAATAAATATTATATTGTAAAAGAACGCTCTCGCAATACGCAACAGCAACATCGTATATTTTCCCAGAATCGTGCGTTGTAAAAAATCTGACAAAAAGTCAACAAATGTTTGTTTTTCATTACTTTAACTTATTTTATTAAGTTAATCAGATTTCATCTAATGTTTTTCAGTTATGCAAAGATTAACTTAATAGCTTCAGTCTGTTTAATTGATATACATTGAGATGACCGCACAATCCTATTTGATTTAACAAAAAAAGATTGTATAAATATATATTTTATAATATTTGCACCGGGAGACGCAATGGCGCAGTAGGTAGTGCTGTCGCCTCACAGCAAGAAGGTCGCTGGTTCGAGCCTCGGTTGTTGGCGTTTCTGTGTGGAGTTTGCATGTTCTCCCTGCGTTCGCGTGGGTTTCTTTCGGGTGCTCCAGTTTCCCCCACAGTCCAAAGAATTGGACAGTACAGTACAGTACAGGTGAATTGGGTAGGCTAAATTGTCCGTAGTGTATGTGTGTGTGAATAAGTGTGTATGTGTTTCCCAGTGATGGGTTGCAACTGGACAGGCATCCGCTGCATACAACAAAAATGCTGGATAAGTTGGCGGTTCATTCCGCTGTGGTGACCCCAGATTAATAAAGGGACTAAGCCAAAAAGTATATGAATGAATAAATGATAATGATTGCACCAATTGACAGTTTATTAAATCAGAAAAATGTCCATTATTACCAGTTTATTTTATTATGATCATTCCATACATCATTTTTTTAAGCGAATAAGAATAGCTTTTCTCTAGGGAAATGTTATATTATAAAAACAAAACTACTCAACAGCAATATCTCATATTTTCCCAGTAAAAAAATATGACATAAGTCAGCAAATGTTTTATTAGGGCTGCACAATATATCGTTTCAGCATCGATATCGCAATGTGTGTGTCCGCAATAGTCAGAATATGCAATGTTGAGGGATTATAGTTGATCAGCACAACAATTGAGAAAACATGAGGTTTGTGGAGTCATTGCAAAGTATAACCATAGCAGAGTGAAACTTTATCATTTGCATGTGTGTTTTAAGTGAAGTTTCATAAACTAATTTCGAGAGGAGCACGTGATATGATTGAGCACGTCTGGCCGCTCATCTGTAATCAGTAATAATCCAATCAGAGTGATCCTAGTTTACTATAAATGGATCATTTTCTCCCTACTGCTCTATCTTCGTTTGGAAGAATCCCCCTTTCCACCCCATCTCCTCCTTTTCCGCCCTTTTCTAAAGGGGGAGCTCTCGAGACCTACCTGATCTCGGATCTCCTGATATGCTTAACGACCGGGCGGGAGCCCTGGGCTCAAATATCTCCGAGCTCAGGGTTCTCTCCTGGGACAGCATGCCAAACCTGCGTTATACGCCAAGAATATCTAAGTGGGAACTCTTGAAAGGCATTTTAAGAGAATTTAAAGCACAAAAATGTACTAAGTTTGTAACTTAAGTGAAGAATAATTTAGCTGAATTATTAATTCAATAAAGAATATACAGTGTTCTTTTACATTTCATTATTCAATTTCTGTACCTGAATACTGTTTGACTCTTCAAAAATCAAAAAGCACTGCATAATTGCCATTTTCTTTGCTCTTTTGTAATAATTCTTACTTGCAATGTGTTTATTCCTTTTATATATGATTTACATCCTTACAAAACCACCCAAATCAATCTAAATTCAAGATTTGTTTGGTTCCAAATTGAGCTATTCAGTCTATCTGGTGGATTTGTATTCATATCGCAATATATATCAGCTTAGTCTCTATTTCAGAGGTCGTCGCAGCGGAATGAACCGCCAACTGTTCCAGAATTTTTTTTTAAGCAGCGGATGCCCTTCCAGCTGCAATCCAGTACTGGGAAACACCCATACACACTCATTCAGACACATTTAGCTTATTAAATTCACCTATAGCGCATGTGTTTGGACTGTGGGGGAAACCGGAGCACCCGTAGGAAATCAACACCCACAGAAATGCCAACTGGCCAAGTCGAGACTCAAACCAGCGACCTTCTTGCTGTAAGACGAGAGTGCTAACCACTGTGCCACCGTGCCACCCCTACTTTAACTTATATTATTAAATTAATCACATTTCAACTAATGTTTTTTAGTTATACGAAGTTCAACTTAACATTTTTAGTCTGTTTAACTGATATAAGTTGAGATCACTATAAAACAACGCAAATCCATTAAATTAACGGAACAAATTTAAGTGGATTAAACTTAATAAAATTAAGTTTCCCCCGAAAAAATGTCCTGAACAATTGCAGCTAAAATCATGCAGAACTTTTAATTTAAGCTGCAAGTATTCAGCATTTTCCCCTAATTTGCTTCAGGCCGTCAGGTTTGATGTAGGTCAGCCAGAGATCCATGACTTCCCTCCAGAACAATGGCTGGGAGGAAGTGTTGAGGAATGCAGCAGGTATAGGAACTGGTTAGTGTCCCGTCAGCTGACGAGGGAGTGTGCTAGTCTTTGTCATTGAGACGGGCCCTTCGGGTGTAATCGCTGCCGGTTGAGGGGTCACCGAGGGGCTGCTTGCTGTGATTAGTAATCAGCTCTGTAACACAGGTCAACACACACTGCTAATTGAGAGCGCTTCACACTGAACAATTTAAACACTACCTGACAAAAGTCATGTTGTCTATCCAAGTTTTATGAACAACAAATGCTAACTTGACTTCTAGTTGATCATTTGGTATCAGAAGTGGCTTAAATGAAAGGCAAAGGCCTCTAGATTACATTTATTTGACCACAATAAAATATGATCATGCCTTGATTTTTACTTATTTAATTAGGACAGTAAGGTCTGACTTTAGTTAAACAAAAGTCTCATCACTGAACAGAAATAATGTCCAGTATAGAATATGTGGTCATGCTGCAGTGGAAACAGAATGAATATTGTGTCTGACTCCATCATGAGCTTGGAGGACTGCATCCATACATCTCTGCAATGACTCAAATCACTGATTAATAAAGTCATCTGGAATGGCAAAGAAAGCGTTCCTGCAGGACTCCCAGAGTACATCAAGATTCTTTGGATTCATCTTCAATGCCTCCTCCATCTTACCCCAGACATGCTCAATAATGTTAATATCTTATGCCTGGGCTGGCCAATCCTGGAGCACCTTGACGTTCTTTGCTTTCAGGAGCTTTGATGTGGAGGCTGAAGTATGAGAAGGAGCGCTATCCTGCTGAAGAATTCGCCCTCTCCTGTGGTTTGTAATGTAATGGGCAGCACAAATGTCTTGACACCTCAGGCTGTTGATGTTGCCATCCACTCTGCAGATCTCTCGCACGCCCCATACTGAATGTAACCCCAAACCATGATTTTTCCTTCACCAAACTTGACTGATTTTTATGAGAATCTTTAGTCCTTGCAGGTTCCAGTAGGTCTTCTGCAGTATTTATAATTATTGGGATGCAGTTCAACAGAAAAAAAATCTTCTGCCACTTGATCAACTAGAAGTCCAAATGATCAACTAGAAGTCAAGTTATTATTTGTTGCTCTTACAACTGAGATCAAAGACAAGACTTTTGTCAGCCCAGTGTATGGGCTGAATTTTAACAAAGAAAGTAAGTTGAACGATCCCTTTTAAATAGTTTGCAAACACATACCTTAAAAAAAATAAGTAAATTCAATGAATAATTTTTTCAGTGCGTCTGTAAATGATCTGCAGATGATCTGAAAGCACATATTTACAGATCCTTGGTTTCTTTCCACTCATACGCTCACCGGCCACTTTATTAGGTACACCTGTCCAACTGATTGTTAACGCAAATTTCTAATCAGCCAGTCACATGGCTGCAATTTAATGCATTTAGGCATGTAGACATGGTCAAGACGATCTGCTGCAGATCAAACCGAGCATCAGAATGGGGAAGAAAGGGGTTTTAAGTGACTTTGAACGTGGCATGGTTGTTGTTGCCAGATGGGCTGGTTTGAGTATTTCAGAAACTGCTGATCTACTGAGATTTTCACACACAACCATCTCTAGGGTTTACAGAGAATGGTCTGAAAAAGAGAAAATATCCAGTGAGCGGCAGTTCTGTGGGCGCAAATGCCTTGTTGATGCCAGAGGTCAGAGGAGAATGGCCAGACTGGTTCCAGCTGATAGAAAGGCAACAGTAACTCAAATAAGCACTCGTTACAACCGAGGTCTGCAGAAGAGCATCTCTGAACACACAACACGTCCAACCTTGAGGCAGATGGGCTACAGCAGCAGAAGACCACACCGGGTGCCACTCCTGTCAGCTAAGAACAGGAAACTGAGGCTACAATTCACACAGGCTCACCAAAACTGGACAATAGAAGATTGGAGAAACGTTGCCTGGTCTGACGAGTCTCCATTTCTGCTGCCACATTCGGATGCTCGGATCAGAATTTGGCATCAACAACATGAAAGCATATATCCATCCTGCCTTGCATTAACGGTTCAGGCTGGTGGTGGTGGTGGTGTAATGGTGTGGGGGATATTTTCTTGTCACACTTTGGGCTCATTAGTACCAATTGAGCATCATGTCAACATCACAGCCCCTCTGAGTATTATTGCTGACCATGTCCATCCCTTTATGACCACAGTGTCTCCATCTTCTGATGACTACTTCCAGCAGGATAACGCACCATGTCATAAAGCGTGAATCATCTCAGACTGATTTCTTGAACACGACAATGAGTTCACTGTACTCAAACGGCCTCCACATTCACCAGATTTCAATCCAATAGAGCACCTTTGGGATGTGGTGGAATGGGAGATTCACATCATGGATGTGCAGCAGACAAATCTGCAGCGTGATGCTATCATGTCAATATGGAGCAAAATCTCTGAGGAATATTTCCAGTACCTTGTTGAATCTCTGCCACGAAGGATTAAGGCAGTTCAGAGAGCAAAAGTGAGTCCAACCCGGTACTAGTAAGGTGTACCTAATAAAGTGGCCAGGGAGTGTATATTTACAGCACTCACGTTTAGGGTGTATCATTTACAAATTCAGCCCAAATAGCCAGAACGGTGTAATTTTCCACAAATTACAGCATCAAAGCGTTAATGTTTGTGGATGAACTCCAGGTCCCAAAAGGAGGAGATCAATCCGTCTTTGGCCATCGTATACAGTTGAAGCCAGAGTTATTCGCCCTCCTGTGAAGTTTCTTTTTCAAATATTTCCCAAATGATGTTTAATAAAGCAAGGAATTTTTCACAGTATTTCCTATAATATTTTTTCTTCTGAAGAAAGTCTTATTTGTTTTATTTTGGCTAGAATAAAATCAGTTTTTAATTTTTTTAAAACATTTTAAAGTCAATATTATTAGCAATTTTTTCTTTGATTGTCTACAGAACAAACCACTGTTATATATATATATAATTAACCTAGTTAAGCCTTTAAGCTGAATACTAGTATCTTGAAAAGAATAGAAATGTGTTGAAAAGAAATCTTCTTTCCATTAAACAGAAATTGGGGGGGGATATACAAAGGCGCTAATAATTCAGACTTCAACTGTATGTACAACGCCAAGAGGAACTATTGTGTTGTTTGAACCTGTCAAAAGGCATTGAAGATCTTCTACTCTTTGTGGGGAGGAGCTCAGAATATAACACCACAACACGTTGCTAAGTGGTAAACAAACATGAAAGAGCCCCGAGTAGTAGACAGGAGACGCTTGATCAAGGATTCACGCTGCGGGACAGGCACCTTGTCATTAAGGGCCACTGACATCCTTAAAAGTGTCCAAAAAGTGAAATAGGCTGTAATGACACAGTGCACTCGGGTCTGGCTGAGCATCACAGGACGCTTGACTTGTGTTAGTTTCAACTCCGCTGTTCTTTGATGACACAGGGTTTCAGATGCGACATGCGCCGACACGCTTTTTCACTTGGTTTTCCATTGCAATGTTGTGGAAAGCTTGCGAGCTGTTGGTGCTGTATGTACATTGCTATACTGTACTATACTCTTATATTTATATATATATATTTATTTTTTCATGTGAGTAATTAACAATTAGTTTGTTTGCTTGCCTCGGTCTGTTTTTTTGCTCTGTATTTATCTGAAACATATTTCCATCCTTTCAATTATTTATTCATTTTCCTTCAGCTTAGTCTCTTTATTTATCAGGGGTGCCACAGCGGAATGAACCGCCAACTTATCCAGCACATGTTTTACACAGTGGATGCAACCCAGTACTGGGAAACACCCATACACAACTCATTCACACACACACTCATACGCTACGGCCAATTTAGTTAATCCGATTCTCCAATAGTGCATGTGTTTGGACTGTGGGGGAAACCGGAGCACCCGGAGGAAACCAGCATGGGGAGAACATGCAAACTCCACACAGAAATGCAAACTGACCCAGCTGGGGCTCGAATCGGTGACCTTCTTGCTGTGAGGCGACAGTGCTAACCACTGAGCCACCATGTCACCCTGGTTTCATCTGAAGCAGCTGATGTTGATTTACACTGAGGAAGGGTTGCTGAAGAACTACTGAGAGATTTCAGCTGCTGTCTGGGCTTTCACTGCTGAACTACACCTCCCTTTCTTCATGTGTTCGACACTTTCTGCCTGTGTCGTTTCCTTACACAGAACTTCATTTGTGAACTAATTAGATTTGTTTTCTTTGCATATATGGATTTCTTTGGTTGTTACCAACATCCGGTGAAAAGTCAACGGCACGTTTAGAAAAATGTTTCTGAGAAAAATTGTGAAGCGCTCAATACTGATTTCCCCCGCTGTATGCATGTACTATAGCGTATATGTTTTGTTTTCCCAATCTTGTAACAGATTTTGTATTGGAATGTAAATAATAAGTCACCTCTCTTCAAAAGCCACTGCTTTGCTCAAAATGGCTTTTGAAGTGCACTAAGAAGAGACCATACAATTGTCAATCGGTAAATCACTCAACTAAACTGTAATAAAAATAACTAAATTACATACACCGGGTGTATGATAGGGCCCTTAATGACAGTTGTCATAAGCATACATAAAATCTCATTCACATTCATGACATGTGTCGGTAGTTTTGGGAAAAGCATCGCTGTTTGAGTTTCTTTCTGCTGTTGATTACAAAAGAAGACATTTGGAAGAAAGCTGGAAACCATTACCCATTGACTTCCATAGTATTTGATTTTCCTACTATGGAAGTCAATGGTTACCAGTTTTCAGCATTCTTCAAAATATCTTCTTTTTTGTTCAACAGAAGAAAGAAACTTAGAAAGGTTTGGAACCACTTGAGGAAGAGTAAACAGTGAGCCAGTATTTTTGTATGCACTATCCCTTCAACCAGCTAAACCAGTAAGAACACCACTCATACCTTGGTAAGTCATCTTTACTGGAGGCATTGAGTCATAGAGACCACCAGCAAACCTCCATGTACAGGCTTGCATGACTAGCATGAGTTCAGTTTTAAACTAGTATTTGTGGCTGCTAGACTTGTTGTGAAATCTGGTGCGTTGACCAATTTGTTGGTCATGTTAAGTCTTTTATTTGTATTGTGCTTTATGCTTGATGGTTTCAAGGCAACTTCAGAATAATAAATCAGAAAATAACTTACCTCTTAAAGGGATAGTTCATCCTAAAATGAGTCATTTATTCACCCTGCACTTGATTCATTCCTCTTTAAAAGACAAAAAAATTGTTTAGATTAATGGTGCAAACGGGTACCCACCCATTGACTTCATGTTTTTTTTTCCTTCCAACTATGGAAGTCAGTGGTTACCCGTTTCTAACATTCTTCAGAATATCTTATTTTAGGTTCAACAGAATGACTTACCCTTAAAATTAAGGGTAAGTAAAAGATGATAGAGTTGAATTTTTGGGGTGAAATATTCCTTTAGAATAAATTTTAACTAAAACTTTCTGTATTATGTAATAAATCAAAAAATAACTTACACTCTTAAAGGAAAAGTTCACCCACAAATGAGTCATTTACTCACCCTTCACCTTTCTCCACTTTACACGGTAAAGTGTACAGTTTCCTTTCGCTGTAAAATAATAATAATAATAATAATAATAATAATAATAATAATAATAAATAAAAAGTGCGAAGCGCAGGGCGCAAAAGCATTAAGGGCATGTCAGAATACACTTTTAGTATTTTAAGGATGGAAAAATCCACATTGCGCAATGGCGCATGGTCTAACAGGGTTGAGCTTATTCTCGTAATGAGTTATAGGTGTGTTTTGAGAATAAACCAATCAGAGTCTCATCTCCCATTCCCTTTAAGAATCAGTTGCGTCGCGCCATAGCGCATTTGCTATTTACATGGCGGACTTTGTAAGTGGAAAAACTGAGCATGTCACTATAGCAAGAAAACAGTTCAACAGAGTATCTGCAGCGAGAGAATGAGAGATGAGCCTCCTCATTGTTTACTTTCACTTTCACCTTTGTGGATAGGGAAACTTCTTGTACGCACAGACATCCATTAGCTTATACATAATTAATTTCGTTTGTTAAGCGCAAAGATTTGTTTCAAAACTATTTCCAAATTCAGTTCTAATTTCCAGCAAACGAATAAATGAACAATAATAACGAAGTGTGGTCAAAAAGTTATATCCAAACACACATGCTGTGCCCCATATGGTCTAAAACCTGACAGGTGGACAAATCTAAGCTTGTTTTAATAAAAACAAATATAAATATGCAGATAATGAATAATACTGCTAATAATAATAACATTATAAAAAAAGCTAATTGATATGAATAAACTGAACCCCCCCCCCCCCCATATAATTTGCAAATTTTATGTTTTGTAATATTTTAATCCTTTAAATTTATATCCTATATATCCTTATTATATTATATGTATTTCCTTAATATTTTAATTCTTTTTCATTTGTAAAGATATTTGCGTATTGCTGTACATCTTGTGTGTATTAAGCAGTGTGTAAGCGAGGCGCACAACTAACGCGCTCTGCACTGGACTAAAGACCGGCTTTGTTCTGGTCTATAGAACAGTCTATTATAGTTTCTCAAATTAGCAACACGCCAGCAATGTGCCTCAACACACCTCCTTTTTTTTAGACCAGAACGCCTATGGGCGCACATATGAGCGTTTGCTATTTAAACAGCGTGCTGCAAAACGTCAAAACGACTCTTGCGGCAAGCTGAAACTAGCAAACAACAATTGCGTCCCGCCTTGCGCCGCATTGCGCCGGGAGTATGATAGGGCCCATAAGCTTGGGTATCGTCTGCATAAAAAATGAAAATGTATGTAAAAGACAAAACTGGCACCCATTGACTGCATGACTGTGGAATGAATGGTTACCCGTTTCTATCATTCTTCTGAATATCTTCTTGTGTTCAACAGAATGACTTAGTTCAAATTGAGGGTGAGTTAATGATGAGTAAATTATCGAGGTTATAGACATTTAGCCATTTATAAATGATTAGCAAAAAATGAAGATCTAGATGTTTCCTTGTTTACTGCAGTGAAGGTTTAAAATAAAAGTAGCTATAATCAGGCTCAGGGGAAAAATCAGATCAAGATATTACATTTGGGGTGGCACAGTGGCTCAGTGGTCAGCACAGTGGCCTCTCAGCAAGAAGGCCGCTTGTTTGAGTCTGGATCAGGTGGCATTTTAGCGTGGAGTTTCCATGTTCTCCCCATGTAGGCGTGGGTTTCCTCCGGTTTCCCCCACAGTCCAAACACATGTGCAATAGGTGAATTGAATAAGCTAAATTGGTTGTAGTGTATGAGTGTGGATGTGAAAGTGTATGGGTGTTTCCCTGTACCGGGTTGCAGCTGGAAGGGAATCCGCTGCGTAAAACATATGCCGGGATAGTTGGCGGTTCATTCCGCCGTGGTGACCAATGATAAATAAGGGGCTAAGCTGAAGGAAAATGAATGAATGAACATTACGCATGATGATTTGAACATGAAGATTTACGCACCAAAATTTAAATTCCCAAGAGCGCAGTGCATACTTCACTAGTAAATAACATTTGAAACACACACACACACACACACACACACTTCAGCATGCTTTCTATGCATGTTAAACCACTCATGTTAATGGTTGATTTAATATGTTCATCCAATGATGCACCAGTGGATCGCTGACCTCTGTTGTGTTTCCGTCTGCAGGTCTCTGGCAGTTGGACACCAGTACACCTCTCTGGGTACGCAGCCCATTATGTGTAGCTCAATTCCCGGCCTGGTCCCCAAACAGCTCCGCTTCTGCCGCAACTATGTGGAGATCATGCCTAGCGTGGCGGAGGGCGTCAAAATCGGCATCCAGGAGTGTCAGCATCAGTTTCGGGGCCGCCGATGGAACTGCACTACAATCAATGACAACCTGGCCATCTTCGGACCAGTGCTGGATAAAGGTAGGCCTAAAATGAGATTAGTGAAATTAGTTGACTCTACATGCTCTTCGTTTGGTGGTTTTAATCACAAGATGGATTTATTTTGTAACTCCACTGTAAAAAATATCTGTTAGTGAGCAGTTCCTGTATTTCGTGATTCACAAGTGTTTATTATGGGATGTTGATCTTTGCTCTGTCGACTTTTGATGTTGAAAATTCAACTCTATAGTTTAATAAAGTGACTTTTATTGACATTTTAGTAGTTTAAAATAATATAATGTGTAAGAAATAATGTGTAGAGAAAGTAAAATAAGAGAAAATAAGCTGGCAGTTTATTACAAGGTTTTTGTAGTGTAATATACAACACCAACACAGACGATATAGCACTTTACACTATTAAAAATGTTCATAAAAGTCACTTTTTGGAAGTTTTAGAGATTAAAAGATGCTAGGAGAAAGATCAAGCTCCCATAATGCAATTCAAAAGCATAAATAAACAGGGGAAAATAAAAACATGAATCACAAAATAAGGAAAACTGCTATTTTACAGATCATTTTTACAGTGTGCATGATATTCTCTGCATGTGCGCCAGACATCTTCTTATTAACACTTTGCAATTCTGAGTGTGCTTCATTCAGTTGAGTGGGTTTGACAAACCACCTGTAGGAGACACACACGTTCCTCTCCATGTGCACCAGACACTTTCTTACAAAGACTCTTGTGCAAAGTTAATAAAAAAACTGCTAAACTTACTTAGACTCGTCGAAGCATCGATATTTTGGTCGTTCTTTATCATTTGTAAGTTGCTTCGGATAAATAAATAATAATAAATTTAAGGCACGGTGGCTCAGTGGTTAGCAGAGTCGCCTCACAACCAGAAGGTCGCTGGTTCGAATCCCGTCTGGACCAGCTGGAATTTCTGTGTGGAGTTTGCATGTTCTCCCCATGTTGGTGTGCATTTCCTCCGGGTGCTCCGCTTCTCCCCACAGTCTAAACACATGCGCTATTAGGGAATTGAATAAAGTAAATTGGCTGAAGCGTATGAGTGTGTGTGTGAATATGAGAGTGTATGGGTGTTTCCCAGTACTGGGTTGCAGCTGGAAGGGCGTCCTCTACGTGAAACATATCCTGGACATATGTTTCATATGAATGTGAAAGTGTATGGGTGTTTCCCTGTACTGGGTTGCGGCTGGAAGGGGATCCGCTGCGTAAAACATATGCCGGGATAGTTGGCGGTTCATTCCGCTGTGGCAACCCCTAATAAATAAGGGACTAAGCAGAAGGAAAATGAGTGATGAAATTTAAGGTGTGCTTAGGGCCTACCAATATGATTTTGTGCTTAATTGACATCTAATAGACATCTAAACATCCAGACTTCTTGGCTAAAACAATAATAAGTCAACGATAATCTAACAATGGTCCAAAAATAGACCTCAAATGACTTTTTTCTTAAACCTTTATTTTAGATTTTCGCCCACATTTTACCTCGTTTTAGCTAAGAAGTCGACGTTTGGATGTCTATTAGATGTCTTTTAAACACAAAAAATGTCTTTTAAGGGGTTAAAGTTGGGTTTTGTAGTAAAATAGTTTATTAGCATGTGCATTATAAGTATGCAATTTAAAGGCTTAACTAGGCTAACTAGGTTAATAATGCAAGTTAGGGTAATTAGGCAAGTCATTGTATAACAGTGGTTTGTTCTGGAGACAATCCAAAACAAATATTGCCTAAGGGGGCTAATAATAAAGACCTTAAAATGGTTTAAAAAATTAAAAACTGCTTTTATTCTAGCCGAAATAAGACTTTCTCCAGAAGAAAAAATATTATAGGAAATACTGTGAAAAATTTCTTGCTCTGTTAAACATAAATTAGGAAATACAAGGGTCCCTCGTTTATCGTGGGAGTTACGTTCTGAAAAAATAACCCACAATAGGCGAAATTCGTAAAGTAGTCGGCTTTATTTATTAATTATTCTAGATGTTTTAAGGCTGTAAAACCCCTAACTATGCGCTTTATACACTTTTCTCAGAAAGGCATTAACATTTTCACACTTTTCTCTCTTGTTTAAACACTCTAGAAAAATCCAGTATTATAAAATGAACCCAAAGATCCAAACCATGTGATCTTCATTTGTTTATTTCAAAATGGCGCCCCACAGCCGCGTAACTTCTACCTTCCTTTAGCATGTCCAGATGTTCAACTTTTTGTGCGATGGTTAGCATCTTCCTCTGCCTTTTGAATGCTACCGTAGGTGCCTTTGTCTACGTCAACGTTTCGTCGACATTGTGTGGAGAAAACTTGCAGACACACAGCACAGCACTTTAGTCACACTGCTAGCGATCAGAGATTCAATGTACATTTGGTGAGCTGAACGCATTGTGCTGTTCAGGAGACACGGCGCACATTGATTGACAGTGGTCTACAGCCAATCAGAACGCAGAACACAATGCGCAGTAGAAAAAAAAAGCATGTCAAATTGCACGGAAAAACATCGGCGAAACTGCGAGGCCACGAAAAGTGAACTGTGTTATAGCAAGAGACCACTGTGTTTGAAAAAGAAACAAAAATTCAGTTCAGCTGTAAGCGAAATGCACATATTAAAAAATAGTGAATGTGAAAATGAAAACTCTGTCATCATTTACTCACCGTTTACTTGTTCAAGACTTATCTGAGCTTCTTCTTTTCTTTTGTGTTCAACAGAGAAAGAAAGAAAGATAGGTTTTGAGCAAGTAAAGGGTGAGTAAACGATAAGAGTATTCATTTTTGTGTGAACTATCCCTTTAATACAATGATTGTGCATGTGACTCTTTTTCTCTAAGCCTTATTTATTATAGATCAAAAAATCCCTAATAATTTAAACACACATATAGTTTTAAAGACAGGAATGTGAGCTCTCTTTATCCACCCCATAATGAAAGCTACATGAAAATCATATTTCACTCAGTGCTTCTTTGTGGCTATGTAACATTACGGCTTCTCGGGTACAGCAAAAGCCCCGTGTTTGCACACCGCTCTGATTGCTGAGATTACCCTGTTGTTCTGCGCTCATTATTTATTTGCCGCTCTGTAATCCGGCTCTCAATGGCCATTAGTCAGGTGCACCGGACTATGACAGCTCGTACAGATGTAGCGGTGCGCGCGTGTAAAGTGGGTGGGACGTGTTTGGTTTGTTTCTGTCAAAGGGAATCCCCACATTTCTCACTGCATTTGTCCCGGCACAGTTAAAACGAATGCATTCTCACACTGACGTTTTCTGTGTGCGTGTGTGTGTGTGTGTGTGTGTGTGTAACAGACATACTTCACAGCGCGCTCAAAATGGATTTACATTGCCAACGTGTGTGTTTATCTAAGGTGAAGTTATGAATGTGTTGTTTTGGGCTTTAATCAGTTGGGATTCTTGTCGAAAGCACAAGTCTGTGCATAACACGGTACATTTTAGGTACATTTTAGGGTGTATTTTCAGTTTTAAAAAATCCTAACTAACTGTTTGTTGTTTACTACTTGAGCTACAGTGTTTCGGTAATGTTTTGCTAAGGTGAACATCATTAGCGCTATTGTTTAAACGCTTGTATCTGCGCTGAAAACATTTATTTTTGCAAAATTGTTTCAAACTTGGCGACACGGTGGCTCAGGGTTTCCTCCAGGTGCTCCGGATTCCCCCACAGTCCAAACACATGCGCTATAGGGGAATTGAATGAACTAAATTGGCCGTAATGTATGAATGTGTGTGAATGAGTGTGTATGGGTGTTTCCCAGTAATGGGTTGCAGCTGGAAAGGCATCCACTGTGTAAAACATATGCTGGATAAGTCGGCGGTTCATTCCGCTATGTGAAAACCCCTGATGAATAAAGGGACTAAGCCGAAGGAAAATGAATTAATTTTGACAACCAATTAAATGGGCTGAATTTAAACACACAAATTAAATTTAGTAACGTTTAACTTAATTTGTTTAAATTCAGCTTAAATAAATTGTTTGCAACTACTTTTGTTGTTTACAAAACTGTTTGTTGTTTACTACTGAAGCTACAGAGTTTTGGTAATGTTGTACTAAGGTGAACATCATTAGTACTATTCTTTAAACGCTTTTATCTGCGCTGAAAACATTTGTTTTTGCAAAATTGTTCCAAACTAGGCAGCACGGTGGCTCAGGGTTTCCTCCGGGTGCTCCAGTTTCCCCCACAGTCCAAACACATGCGCTATAGGGGAATTGGATTAACTAAATTGGCGTAGTGTATGAGTGTGTGTGTGCGAATGAGTGTGTATGGGTGTTTCCCAGTACTGCGTTGCACCTGGAAGAGCAGCCGCTGTGTAAAACATGTGCTGGATTGGTTGGTGGTTCATTCCGCTGTGGCGACCCCTGATGAATAAGGGACTAAGCTGAAGGAAAATGAATGAATGTTCAAACTATTTAAATGGGCTGAATGTAAACACACACATTTAATTTAGTAACGTTCAACTTAATTTGTTTAAATTCAGCTTAAATAAATTGTTTGCAACCACTTTTGTTGTTTACAAAACTGTTTGTTGTTTACTACTGAAGCTACAGAGTTTTGGTAATGTTTTGCTAAGGTGAACATCATTAGTGCTATTGTTTAAACGCTTTTATCTCCGCTGAAAACATTTATTTTTGCAAAATTGTTTCAAACTTGGCGACGAGTGAGATGAGATGAGTGTGTATGGGTGTTTCCCAGTACTGTGTTGCACCTGGAAGAGCATCCGCTGTGTAAAACATGTGCTGGATAAGTTGGTGGTTCATTCCGCTGTGGCGACCCCTGATGAATAAGGGACTAAGCTGAAGGAAAATGAATGAATGTTCAAACTATTTAAATGGGCTGAATGTAAACACACACATTTAATTTAGTAACAAACTGAAGCTGCGGTCACACTGGGCTTTTCCTCCCATAGACTTCCATTCATACGCACACAAATGCATCAGACTGGAAACGCAAGGTCATGCGTCAAGTTTCGCATGCCGCTGCAGTGCAAAGTTCAAGCTTGGTGAACTGTGACCTGCGAAATCGCATCACTTGACTGCGTGAGACCAATCGAGGATTAAAACAGGACCTCTCTGGACAGAAATTTAAAACATGGAGCAATCGCTGGCTTTTTTAAATGTCTAATCATCTTGTTTAATCCCGCCCCTTTTCGCAGCGCTGTACGACAGAATTTCGCACACACAAAGCCCAGTGTGACCGCAGCTTAATTTCGAGAGGAGCATGTGATGTGATTGACTGCAGCTGGTCACCCATCTACAATCATTAGTTAGCCAATCAGATTAATCCAAACTCACTATAAGTAGCCTAGCTAGAACTACTCCCTTACCTTCATTTTCCGAAGAACATCCATTCCTTCTCCTCCTTTCCTCCTTTACCATGGGGAGCTCTCGAGAACCACCTGATCTCGTACTCCCCTCACATGTTCTATTGACCAGGCGGGAGCCCTGGGCTCAACTATCTCCGAGCTCAGGGTTCTCTCCCGGGACAGCATGCCAAACATGCTAACATTTGTCAAACAACATCTAAGAGTGAACTCTTGAATAATATACCTACTTAAAGACTGAAAATATTACTTTACACACTGACATTAGTCAAAAATATTACTGAAATTAATTTAAAAACTAGATGAATATAAATTTACACACTTTTACACAAGTAAATAAACAGAATCAATGACGAGCTAAAAATCTGCGTAAATCTGCACGCACTGATTCCATGTGGGCCTAGTTATGGGTAAAACAAAGACCATGCGAGTTGAAACGGTAGCCTACAAAAACTAAAATTGTTATGAGTTAATTCATTATTCATAAATAATTAATTCGATGTTTAAGACGATGATGCCATCGTCCATCGCAATGTTTCACTATAGACATCGTACCGCACACAGCATGGGGAAAAAAACTCTGCATTTCGCAATGCGGATGTCTGTGGTCGTTCACTCACACGGTAGGTGCAGAGCATCAAACAGCCATGTGTATAGACCAGTGGTGTTGTCCTAAAACAAAAGGTGGTGTACTATTACACCCGACCCAAACTTTAAAGTAGGCAAATAAACGACGAAAGTCAACGTTTCTTTGATTCATTAGCTTTATATTATATATATATATATATAAGCTAGCCTTGGCAATTGGCTGTATGTATACAGTATGTAGCTTATATAATCATTTTAATCCTGAAAAAAAGAGTCAATCAAAATAGTTACAACAATTTAGTTCACTTTTATTTAAGTTAACTCAATAGGGCCTGTGCTTACATGGAAAGACAGCTTTTTTACTTACTTTCTTTATTGGCTTATTACTTTACATTTAATAGGTTCCTTTAAACATCAGTCAGCCATTATTTTTGATTGTCACATTCGTGCATGCTTGTTTTAAACCAAACTTTTAGGAGTCTGTCTTCTGTTGTCGCTATTATATACAAGTAGTTTCACTTTTAATCGCATATTGTTACGCTATTTATGAGTAGTCTTTGCCTCATTGTTTTTAGTGTTATATATATATATATATATATATATATATATATATATATATATATATATATATATATACACAATATATTTTATTTTTTGAAAGATTTATGATATTTTGGAGCAGTAAACATGTCAGGCTAAATGATGAAAATGAATCATAGACTTCTGCTGTCTTCATTAGTTTCAAAAACACAGATTTCTTTACAATTTAAAACAGCATCTTGGATATTCTACTGGATATACTGTTGTCCTTTAAAAAGTAAATAAAAAAATCTTACACACACCTTAGGAAAGGTATTACAGAATATGTTGGCGGTTTTAAAACCTTGACTTTTCCAAACAGCGGTATACCTTGAAAATGGTTATCGTCCCATGCCTATATAGCTCTAGCATTTGACAAAGGATAGCTGTGGATTCGGCTGGAATCGGCTGAAAACTCCTTAAAGGAGCAGCTCCAACAATAATAGACGAAGCTGTGGATTGTGAGCCACAACCTGGAAGTGATTATATTTGTTAAGATTGATCTATTACATGCACAGTTGCTAGCGTGAACGGTTAAATGCTGTAGCCAGGATGTAAAGAAGGATGTAAGCAACAGGAAATGTTGTTTGGCAACTCTACCAATTTAACAATCTTATAGAAATCACTGGGTCAAAGATAAAAATGGGTTAGGGGTTATCCATATAGAATCACGCACATCTTTTAATTTGGCTTCTTGTGCAAACGACTTATTTAGAATCAGTTGGAACAACAAAATTATTGAGATTTTTTTTTTTTGTGGTAAGCTAAAAGAGCCAAGAGTCGGATTGTCACATTCGTACATGCTTGTTTTAAACCAAACTATTAGGAGTCTGTCTTCTGTTGTCGCTATGATATACTAGTAGTAACCCTTTTAAATCGCATATTGTTACGCTATTTATGAGTAGTCTTTGCCTCATTGTTTTTAGTGTTATATATATATATATATATATATATATATATATATATATATATATATATACATATATATATATATATATATATACATATATATATATATATATATATATATACATATATATATATATATATATATATATATATATATATATATATATATATATATATATATACATATATATATAATATATATATATATATATATATATATATACATATATATATATATATATATATACATATATATATATATATATATACATATATATATATATATATATATATATATATATATAAACATATATATATATATACATATACATATATACATATATATAGTGTCGTTCCCTGTAGCAGTAGGCACGATTAAGACAAATGTGAAATACTGTTGTACAGGGGTGATTTTAGGATTTTCATTTTAGGTCGGATCAGAAACAGATCATTTTGTGGTAAACAAAGAAAAAGGTATATACATTTACACACATATATATATTTAAGTAAGAATTTAAATTAGTAATACACTAAAATTAGGGACGTTTAATTAGAAAAATAAGTGAGTATACCGAGGGTATACTCAATTATTGATCCTTAGAAGTGGTAATACCCAAACAGCTTGTGGAAAAAAGTAAGCATACTGAGTATACGTGCGTATAGCAAGGACTACACCACTAGTATAGACTATCCCAGGCATGGGCAAACTCGATCCTCGAGGGCCGGTGTCCCTGCAGAGTTTTGCTCCAACACTAATCAAACACACCTGAACACCCTAATTAGTGTCTTCAAGATCACTAGAAAGCTACAAGCAGGTGTGTTTGATTAGGGTTGGTGCAAAACTATGCAGAGACACCGGCCCTCCAGGATCGAGTTTGCCCATCCCTGGACTATCCTGTCGCAAAATGCGGTGAAAATTCTACACGATGGTAATAGTTTAAGGTGTTTACATGTCTATACTGCACTTCAATAATGCGATTAAAATCAGCTACTCCACATGTCTTCATTCCATTTCTGTTAGTTCGATTATGACTTTAGTCAGATTAAGGTCATCAAAAATTGCTGTGTTCACATGGTCGACTCTTAATAAGAGTATTGTCTTAAACGTATTAAAATCTGAGTACTGGTGTCCATGTAAACGTACTCAGTGTATCAAAACAGTTTTATTAAACAGTTGTACCATTAAAATGACAACACAACATTAAAATCATTCTTACGGTCTACTTGGGCCTTGCGATGGAAAAAGCAGCCCTGGTATTTTTTCACAAGAGTAGAGATGTGTTTAATAAGCTTTCGGCTTCCTGTTGCTGCATTCACTCCAGTGTCTTCACTCACACACACACACACACACAGACAAACACAAAAAGCAGTGTCAGATTTGTAGTATCAGTCACTACAGGAGAAACGAGAGGTCAGGGTACGAGGGGCTGAATACGGATATAAGCGGCTACGCTGAGAGGCGGCGTCAGCCCAGCCAATTGCTTTTAATAAACCCTCCAGCGATTGTTAGATTGATGGAGAGGGCTTGAGCCCAAGCGGGCCACTGATGATGATGGGACGACTGCTCGGCTCTTCTCCATTGTGTTGTTAATAGCCACTCCACGTCCCCTGCGGTTCCCCCTCCTCCTGCCTAAATTGAAGGGGAGATCGGTTCGGGACAGGGGGTGACGGGGGTTTGAACCAGGTCAGTCATCTGGGTCCAGGGGTGGCTTTAGTAAATCATTTTGATTGGATTAAAGCTTCTGAAGCTCTTAATAATGCCAGAGGTCAAAGCGGGGCAGATTAAATGCTTTGTTGGGGTGGTTCTTCCAAGCTTTTCATACGGCTTAAAGAAGAGCACCTCTCACTTTCGCTGCTTTTGTGGCTAACGCTGTCACTTAAGCAGAGCTAGCGCTATTGTGGCGTCTGTGGCGCAGACGGATGCATGTCGGTTTCCTCCTCTGTTTTGTGCTGGGATGAATGGAGCGCTGATCTTTAATAGGTCTTCAGTGGCTTGTTACTGACAATCAAACTGCAGTCTGAGATGCCGGGTGCACATGGTCCTCCGGAATGGTTCGGTAGACTTTAGCAGTGACTCGTCCTTTAACACAAGTATTGTGTCTAAGGAACGCCATGATGTTGCCAACTAGGCTTGTGCCGGTATTCGGTAATGCGATAAATCACGGTAATGAATATGCACGATATTGTTATCGCGGGCACTTCAAAATACCGTGAAAAATAATAGATCCGAATTTATATTCTTAGAACGCGCCTTAGCTTATTTTCCATCAACCGCTTGAAGAAACACTGCGTATATGCTGCGCAGAACTGATGCGCACTCTGATGTAAACAATCCCCGCATGTAGAAGCACCGACAATTTATCCCCCTTCAAAAAAAAATTCTGAGGTTTGGAAATAATTTGGGTTCCAAAAAAAATGCAGAGGGATTGCTGATCGAAGACGGTTTCCCTTTGCACATTCACTTTGATATAATTGCTCAAGTTTACTTTTACATTGTGTATTGTTTTATTTATATTTATTTGTATTTAAATGTTTGAAGTACTTTTAGTTAATTAAAAAGTTATTAAAGTTACTAAGTTGACGAAACTGAAGTTTTTTGTGTTTTTTTTACCTGTTTCTCTAGTAAAATTACAATATCGGGATAATACCGTATACCGTGATAAAAGCTCAATCAATTAATCGCAGCATGAAAATGTGATACCGGCACATGCCTATTGCCAACCCAGACTCAATGCGGATACGTACCCAAGTCATTTCTGGGGACATCGAAATATGTGAATGGAGGTACGTCTGCTTACAGTTTTTAGTTTTGCAAATCCACCAGAGGCCGCTGTGTACACTTTTTGATGATCTCAAACTTCTCTTGGAGCAATTATCCTATCTTCATATACATAAGACTAAAAGAGCATGACCTCTTTAAGCATCACAGGCATCTAAATCACACTGAAGCAGAAAGTTCACATCTCACCTGTAAAGGTCTATATTTTGTCAGGCCCTACTGAAAAAAACAGCTTAAACCAGCCTAAGCTGATTGGCTGGTTTTAGTTAGTTGACCAGCCTGGATTTAGAGGGGTTTTGGCCATGTCCAGGCTGGTTTCTAGGCTTTTCCAGCCTGGTCTTAGCTGGTCAGGCTGGAAAATTACCAGCTAAAACCAATTAATGTAACTGTAATTACAGTTCTGTTTATTGAAAGCAAACGTTTCTTGCAGTACTGTTTTTGTAATAAATAGAAAACAAATGACCTTTGTCATTGTCTCTTTCCCTTTTGACTGATCCGAAATATGGTCCGATCTGACTAAAAACCCATAATTTGATCCGAACTGTGAGATATCTGGTCTATTACACCCTGATACCCTTTGAGTGCTTGGTTCTCAGATGTATGTGTGGAAATTCTGTCAGCTTTGCCACCTAGCTTTGCTTGCTTTATACGTCTCATAAATCTGAGCATGTGTCACTTACAGTATCGCATTGTTTTCCCAAGGAGAAGTGTCTCTCCAAGCTCGGCCCCATTTATCTATTTCACAGTGCCGCCTCAGGCTACGTCTGCATCGGTGCTCATTAATTTACATTAACCAAAGTGTCAAAACACGGCCCGCTGGAATCCACTGGCGATGAAAGGAGAGTCAGCGCAGGTGTTCCCGGAGAGTTTGCTGAACACACCTACAGCAGATAACATTGCCAGTCGCATGCGAGCTGTAATCGGACACCAGAATTAACTTGTTCTCACTGTCACTCACGATTTCTGTTGTTGCTGAAAACAGACAGTTAAAGCGAAAAGCGATGATAGGCTTTTACACACATACACTATACACACGGTTAAAAAAATATCCCTAAATTAGGATATTTTGTGTTTATTTATACTTTTGAATTGCATTATGGGAGCTTGATCTTTCTTCTAACAACTTTTAACCTTGAAAAAGTGATCTTTATGGACATTTTTAATAGTTTAATATTAATATTTTAATATTTTACACACTTATTTCTCTATATACTACTAAATATATCTATATTTACTACTAAAATGTCAATAAAAGTCACTTTGTTAAACAGGAGAGTTGAATTTTCAGAGATCAACATCCCATAATGCAATGCACAACACTTGTGTTTATATAAAACGAAACATTTTATGACATGACGGCATGTTATTTGTGTATTCTACTCAAATTTTCCTTGTTTAAGGTTGGGGGTGTCACAGTGGCTCAGTGGTTAGCACTGTGGCCTCACAGCAAATAAGGTCACTGGTTCGAGTCCCGGCTTAGCCAGTTGGCATTTCAGTATGGAGTTTGCATGTTCTCCCTGTGTTGGCGTGGGTTTCCTCCGGTTTTAACCGCACAGTCCAAACACAGAGGAATTGAATGAACTAAATTGGTTAAATTGTATGTGTGTGAATGTAACAGTGCATGGGTGTTTCCCAGGACTGGGTTGCAGCTGGAGGGGCATCCACTGCTTAAAACATATACTGGATAAGTTGGTGACCCCTGATAAATTAAAGGACTAAGCTGAAAGAAAATTAATGAATGACTGTTTAAGGTTGTGTTGAGGGTGGGCATTAGGACCTGAGGATGCTGTTAGTCCAAGCAGAGGCTGTAGTGTTATGTTTATGTTACTGAGGGATATTGTACACAGAGTTATTCTGTATTTTTTTCTACTCTGTAGTCCTGTAGTCATCTAAATCACATGTAAAATTTCACCTCATATTGCTGACCAGTTTTTTCCACAGTCTCATTGGCAGCATCTTGCAGACTAGCCACGCCCACTCATTTACATATCACAGTATACACAGCATTTTAGAAAATCATTTACATTTGACAATTTCCACATTTCATTCATTCATTCATTCATTTTGCTTCGACTTAGTCCCTTTATTTATCAGGGGTCACCACAGCAGAATGAACCGTCAACTATTCCAGCATATGTTTTACACAGCGGATGCCCAGTACCGGGAAATTTACACAGTTTTATTCCACAGTAATGACACATTCAATCACACGTCCCAATCTAATGAGTTATTCTGTACTCAAATGTTTCAACACTGTAATCCAAAACAGTTCATCTAAATTCCATGTAGACTAGCCACGCCCACTCATTTACATGTCACACAACATATAGAATTTTTAAAAATCTATTACGTTTGACAATTTATTCTGCTTTCCCAGAGATGGGTTGCGGCTGGAAGGGCATCCGCTGCCTAAAAACGTGCTGGATAGGTTGGCGGTTCATTCTGCTGTGGCGACCCCGGATTAATAAAGGGACTAAGCCGACAAGAAAATGAATGAATGAATGAATTTATTCTGCGGTAACGACACATTCCATCACACTGCCCGACCTAAAGTACACAGAGTTATTTATTTTTATACATTAAAACATTTTACAAAACAGAACATTCAGTGACAGCAGCGATTATAAAAACGACAGAAAAAAAGCAACCCTAGATGTTAATTAAAAAAAATTTACAAATCAAAACATACATTATTTTCAGTTTGAAAGGAGCTGGAAATACTAAGTCCTGTTCAGATACAAAGTAACAGGTGCCCCTCTTTGTTAAAAATATCCATATTAATTGAAGTTGAGCAGTCATATACTCCATTCTATATATAGATTCAAGATTTTCTATCCACTGTACTGTTGTTGGGGGGTGTGGCTTCATCCAATTTATTGTTATAGTCTTTCTTGCACTTAGTAAAAGTATATGTAGCATATATCTCTGGTTTTTATTATATATATCCTGGGGTATCCCTTCAAGCTAAAAAAAACAGGGTAGTAAAAGGTAGATCTAACTGCATAATTTTCATTATCTCGATCTTTACCCCTTGCCAAAATGCAAGTATTTTCGGACATTCCCAAAATATATGTGCGTGATTACCCACATTCCCGCCACGTGTGTATGGTTAGCATATTTTGAGACCGTCAATGGTGTTCTAAAAATACAGAGTTATTCTATACTCGAATTTTATATCTATACTCTTACTTTACTTTGTAATCCATAACAGTTCATCCAAATCACATGTAGATTAGCCACGCCCACTCATTTACATGTTGCGTTATATATGTCATTTAAAAAGTGAAGTTTCACAAACTAATTTCGAGAGGAGCACGTGATATGATTGACTACAGCTGATCCTCATTGCTAATCATTAGCTAGCCTATCAGATCATTCTAAAACTACTATAAATATCCTGCCTAAACTTCATTCCTTATCTTCGTTTTTGGAAACCCCCCATCCTTCCCTTCTCCCTCCTCCTCTTTCATGATCGGGCAACACGGTGGCTCAGTGGTTAGCACTGCTGCCTCGCAGTAAGAAGGCCACAGGTTCAAGTTCTAATTGAGCCAGTCGGCACTCCCTGCGTGGAGTTTGCATGTTCTCCCTGTGTTTGCGTGGGTTTTCTCTGGGTCCTCCGGTTTCCTCCCACAGTCTAAAAACATGTACATAAGTGAATCGTAATACAGTCACAAGCACTTAACACATACATAGCAAAAGGGGACACTCGAGAAACACCTGATCTCGTATCCCTCCTAATGCTCATTGACCAGGCGGGAACCTCGGGCTCATCTATCTCCGAGCTCAGGGTTTTCTCCCGGGACAGCATGCCAAACCTGCTATCATAGTCGAGCATTATCTAAGTGTGAACTCTTGAAAATCTATTATGTTTGACGATTTATTCCACGGTAACGATAAATTGCATCACACTGCCCAGCCATAGTGTACACAGAGTTATTCTGTACTCAAATGTTTCAACTTTTCAGGCTAGCCACACCCAGGAATCTTTCTCAGTAGACGTCCTGAGGTCTAATTAGACATGTGCTGATATTTAAAAATTCTGTGTGTCGTGATAATATACATGCGTTTGTATTAGCAGTCATAACAGCTCCAAATGGTTCAATCATGAACATTTTGACATGCTAATCTGGCCTACTACATGCTGAATTATTGATTGGGAGTTCTGTAACTATTTACAGGGCTGTTATTATTGACTATACACGATATTTTAATTATGTTTGACAGTGTATTCCACGGTAACGATACAAAAAAAGCCCTCAGACTTTTAACAAAGCAATAAAATTACATCTGGGTGTCCGTGAAACCCTTTTGATTGGAATTCCTCAGGGATCACCACCACCACAGAACGAAGCAAAGGACGACTCTTAAAGCTAACAGCCTCATCTAAACCAACTTTGCATGAGGTCAGGCTACCCGGGTTATGACCTTTGCCCTCGGGAGGAGAAACTGTTACAATTTAGGATGTACCGAGAGCACGGTGCCTTTCATCTAATGCATGTTTAACTGTGCCGGGGGAGGGCTGCTCGCTGGTGTATCATTAACTCTGCCCACCGAAGAAAGAAAGGGGGCGTGGCGAACGGTGGGACCTTAGCCCCGCCTCCTGCTGGGCCCGACTCACCACACAATATCAGGGCGACCATAAGATTAAGCCAGAGAGAAAGCTCCTTTTCACAATTCACACGCCCTTTAGATTGTTTTATTAAAGCATTTCAATGGGGATTTCCCCGTCTGCCGACAAGTGGGGTCCGGCCAATGCATAGTTTTCTGTTGCTATGACTTAACTTGGTCGCCACTAATCACTGGCAAGGGCAAATTTCATATAAAATATCGGGGGGCTTTTGTGTGTGTAATTCGGCGTGACAGTGGCAGCACAATGGGGGAGTCAGGGTCCCAGCAGGTAACAGGGGACCGCTCGCCATGTCAGGGTCCGGCGCTGTTGGCCAGAAGGTGGGCAGCAGGGGCTCGACTGTTGTGTTGTCACAAATAATCAGTCTAATCGGGCTTCACCTGCATTCATTTCTCAGGTAAAGAAAGAAATCCGCCTCTCCGTATCTCTCATTGATTCATTCTTCCTCTGGATATTAATCTGCTGCCCCTTTTTTTCCCCGTCTCTCTTTTAAGCCCCCCAACCATTATCCGCCAGCCGTATTTAACCCTCATTCTATTGGCTGATCATAAAACATAGGCCACTCGGTGGGTTTTAAATTGTAATTGAATAGTCCGGGTCATTGGGACCTCCGGTTACTAGATGATGGATATGAAAGCAAAAGTTGCTTGTTTTAAAACTATAGACTAAGTCTAGCAAATGATTTTGATATATCTGTGTTTTAAAGAAACATTAGCTGTGTTTCCAACATGTGAATTAATGCGCAAAGCCAGAATATCGCATAAAAATATTTGTAAATAAAGCAACGTTTTCATCCAATGAGTCAAACTTAATCGTCACTTCCTGATAAAACTAGCGCCAAATATAGTTAAAATAAAAATTAAAATAAATATTTAAAATAAAATAAAACAAAATGGAGTTTGCTGTTGTAGGAAAAGCATATTTTTTCTTGTGTAATAAATAAATTGCACCTCAATAGACAAAACACAATAATACCAACACAGGCTCATTGTGAAAACGTACCCCTGTGTACATTTCTGGAGATCGTGAATTATGTAGCCAGAGGTACGTATGGCTCCATTTCATTTTTAAAACTACAGGACGGAATGACGCTGCTGAAGGCTTCTGTTTCATTTCGTGCTTAACAAGTGACCGCTTACCTCCATATGGACAATTTTTCTGCTGGTACCATTTTGTCCTGTGGCTCGCCATGTACGTCAGCAGACTTGAGACGCAGAGAGGAGTTGACAACAGGGTTCGAGTCGAACGATTCCAGAAAACGGATAAAACAAAAGCAAAAGGCAAATAATTAAATAAACAAGTAAATAACGTGGTAAAAGTGAGGTGAGGGCTTTTCTTTTTCTAGTTTGCTTTTGAAAACAGTAGGTTGGGTTTAGGGAAGGTAGTAAACCAGTCTTTTCTGGCTTTTGAAAACACTGTCGGTTGAGTTTAGGGAAGGAGGTGGGTGGTGGGATCTGTCGGTCAGTCAGTTAGTCAGTGGACAGCGGCCTCTGATGGATTTACATGAGAACAGCAGGCGCGAATGGCACTCGCGAGAGAAATTTGAGATCTGGAAAAGCGTACACTGCCTCTAGGGGATTCGCGAAAATAGAGACTGCAAAAAACGTAGCTCCTGGGATGTATTTGGCGCTCTCCAGAAATGTATAAAGGGGTACGTTTTCAAAATGAGCCTGGGTTACATCTTGGTCTTCCCATCAAGCCTTTTTTTAATGCAGCATTTCAAAAAAATATCCATAAATGACCAGTTTTTTGTATTTTTCCGTATTCATGTTTTTATTTTTTTATTTTCCCGATTTATTTATGCTGTTGAATTGCATTATGGGATCTTGATCTTTCTAACAACAATTTTTAACCTTGAAATGTTTGAAAAAAGTGACTTTTATAAACATTTTTAATAGTTTGCAGTGCTATATTGTCTGGGTTGGTGTTGTATATTACACTACTAAAACCTTGTATTAAACTGCCAGTGCATTTTTATGTTATTTCACACACTTATTTCTCTATAAATTATTATTTCTTATACATAATATTGATTTAAACTACTAAAATGTCAATAAAAGTCACTTTGTTAAACTGAGAGTTGAATTTTCAACATCAAAAGTCGACAGAGCAGAGATCAACATCCCATATTGCAATGCACAACCGTATATAAACACTTGTGAATCACAAAATACAGGAACTGTTCACTAAAAGAAACTTTTTACACTGTAAAATGACCTGAATCAACACAATTCTCGAGTTTTTTGGGGGTACAACTTAATTGTTTTATATTCAGTAGACTTCAGTTTGTAAAAACAATTAAGTTAACTTAATAAATTTAGGTTGGGACAACATGGAGTTGAGTAGAACCCAGCATTTTTACAGTAAAGGTGGATTGAAGCATAGCTAATGATTCTGATGGTGATTTCAATCAAACACTCAAACGCACAAAATATCACTGAGTACGTTTACATGGACGCCAATAATACGATTTTAATACGATGATTAAGAGTCTACGAAGTAAACATCAATATCAAACTAATACATCATAATCAAACTAAACAGAAATGGAATTAAGACATGTGGAGCATGCCGATTTTAGTCGCATTATTATAGTGCAGTACAGACATGTAAACAACCTTAAACTATTACCATCGTGTAGAATTTTCGCTCCATTTTGCGACAGGATAGTCTATACACACGGCAGTCTGACACTATTCTCTGCACCTACCGAGTCAGTCAAGGACCACAGACACACATTAATTCCATTAAAACAACACTCTTCCAGCAGAAGTCGACAAATTAAAAATGAAACACCCGAAATTACATGAAACTCCGGAGGAAATGAGGATAGCGCGGTTACACAATGATGTCAATCAAATTATGGGCTCATGAAAAGAACATTCAAAAAGCGATTCATGTAAACACCTTAAACATATTATTGCAACCCAGGCTCATTCTGAGAACGTAGTCCCGTGGACGTTTCTGGACACCGCTAAATACGTCCCGGGGGGTACGTATTTTTGCAGTTTTTGTTTTCGCGAATCCGTGAGAGGCCACTGTGCGTGCTTTTTCCCGCGCCGTTCTCGCGTAAACCCGCTAGAGGCCGCTGTCGACCGACCTTCTGCCTGGATGACAGAATGATTGACCGTGCGACCGGCCAATCGGCTGACCCACCCTCCTCCGTTCCTAAACCCAACCAACGACGATTCACAAAAGCCGTCCAGAAAAAGAAAAGCCCTTGTCTATTTTTACCACGTTTTCGGATTTTGACCACATTCTCACCCTGTGATGAACTTGTTCGCTTCATTTTTTGGATTTTGTTTTTGTTTTCTTTCCTGATTTCTGGAACCGCTCTTCGTCCGGACTAGAACCCGGTCGTCGTCTTCGGGGTCAGCCCCTGTCTGCGCCTCGAGTCCGCCAAATTACAAGAAGAGCTAACCGGACAAACTGGTTGCACCAGGAAAGCCCTCAACACGGAGGCGAGCGGCCGGCTGGCAAGCGCCGAAAGGAACGGCGTCACACCGCCCCGCAGCGTTCGCTTAAAAAAATGAAATGCAGCCGTACGTACCCCAGGCTACGTATTTCGCGGTCTCCACAAACGTCCACGGGACTACGTTCTCAGAATGAGCCTGGGTTGTATTATTGTCTTATTCAGATTAAGGCAAGTAATTTGATTACTGATCTCCACGTAAACGTATGGCACTGTCACAATTAGCATTGTGGAATAAGAAAGACTTGTGGCCAGTTTTGCAGCATCATTATCTCCAGCCTTGATTTTTCTAACCAGTTGAAACCTGCACCAAAGGAAGACTTGATTCTCCACAGTCGTTTCTTCTCCTGCATCTGCAAGACTGCACAAGACCGCAGAGTATTTATCAGAATTACCAACCTTATTAGCTGTCTGTTGAAAACACAAAAAAAAGCACTTTCAAGTTTGTAAGAGGGGCCCTCGTCAGCAAGAATCGTCACAAAATCCCCTGTTGGACAGAATGCTGGATCATCGTAGAGATTATAATCAATCTAAACTCGCATTGTTCATTTTTCAAATTAATTCAGAAAGTAACACGTTGGATCTTGTAAGCACGATTCGACAGTGAGTCTTAGACATGAGTAATTCAGGTCTATTTCCCCACCTCAGAGTTGCTTAATTGACTCTTTCTAATTATAGACTTGTCAGACTTTTATTTACCTCATCTGAAAGGATACGCTTGGTCTTCCCTGACTCATGCATCAGTAATGTCGACAATGAGACTTGAACGAACTGCTTTTACCCACAAATTTAACCGTAAGACGTTTAATTAGTACAACCCCAAATCGGAAAAGGATGGAAAACGTAAATAAAAAAGAAAGGTGTGATTTCTAAATTTACTGTGACTTGTATTTCATTGCAGACAATACAACAAACATTATTAAATGTGTTATCTTATATTTTTAAAATAAACACGTATTCCAATTTGGCTTGCAACACATTTCAAAACAAGCTTGAACAGTAAAGCATTTACCACTTTGTAATGTTGCCATTCATTTTCACAACGTTTAGGGACTGAAGACACCAAGTGATGAAGTGTTTCAGCAGTAATTTGGTCCCATTCTTGCTACAAAAACTTGTCTTAATGTGAGCAACAGTACGGGGTCTTCATTGTCACATTTTTTGCTTCAAAATGCGCCACACATTCTCGATTGGAGACAGGTCGGGACTGCAGGCAGGCCAGTCAAGTACCTGTATCCTCTTTCTCCGCAGCCAGGACTTGTAATGTGTGCAGAATGTGGTTTCGCATTGTATTGTTTGAATATGCATGGACGTCCCTGCAAATAAAGGCAGAAAATTGTGCTCCAAAATCTCTATGTACTTTCAAGCTTTAAAAAAGTGCAAGTTACATCGTTATTTAACCAATTTATACTAGCCTTAAATTGCTTCTGTCCTGAAATGAACCAAAATTGGAATTTGAAACTACTAAAATGTCAATAAAAGTCACTTTGTTAAACTGAGAGTTGAATTTTCAACATCAAAAGTTGACAGAGCAGAGATCAACATCCCATAATGCAATGCACAACCGTTTATAAACACTTGTGAATCACAAAATACAGGAAATGTTCAATAACAGATACTTTTTACACTGTAAAATGACCTGAATCAACACAATTCCAGAGTTTTTGGGGGTACAACTTAATTGTTTTATATTCAGTAGACTTCAGTTTGTAAAAACAATTAAGTTAACTTAATAAATTTAGGTTGGGACAACATGGAGTTGAGTAGAACCCAGCATTTTTACAGTAAAGGTGGATTGAAGCATAGCTAATGATTCTGATGGTGATTTCAATCAAACACTCAAACGCACAAAATATCACTGAGTGCGTTTTACATGGACGCCAATAATACGATTTTAATACGATTAAGACAGTACTCTGATTAAGAGTCTACGAAGTAAACATCAATATCAAACTAATACATCATAATCAAACTAAACAGAAATGGAATTAAGACATGTGGAGCATGCCGATTTTAGTCGCATTATTATAGTGCAGTACAGACATGTCAACACCTTAAACTATTACCATCGTGTAGAATTCTCCATCGGGACTGCAGGCAGGTCGGGACTGCAGGCAGGCCAGTCAAGTACCTGTATCCTCTTTCTCCGCAGCCAGGACTTGTAATGTGTGCAGAATGTGGTTTCGCATTGTATTGTTTGAATATGCATGGACGTCCCTGCAAATAAAGGCAGAAAATTGTGCTCCAAAATCTCTATGTACTTTCAAGCTTTAAAAAAGTGCAAGTTACATCGTTATTTAACCAATTTATCCTAGCCTTAAATTGCTTCTGTCCTGAAATGTCTTGTAAGAACCAAAATTGGAATATGTAATTATTTTAGGGGGGAAAAAATAAAAATCATGAGGAACACATTAAATAATGTTTGCGGTATTGTCTGCAATAAGAGTACATATGGAAATCACTACTTTTTTATTTGCGTTTTCCATACTAACCCAACTTTTTCTAATTTGGGGTTGTATATTCGTTATATCACAACAAAGAATTGAATCTTCCTAAATAATTCATAACTTAAGTGATCTAAATAGACATGCCGATGTTAAATAATTCACAATACCGTCATAATAAACATGCGCAATATTGATATCGTTAGCTCTTCAAAATATTGTGAATAATTATTTGAACTTTTAGAGTGCTTATTCAAGAATATTCAGATTGTATTCGCAGTCATAACAGCGCCAAATGGTTTAATCATGAAAGTTCTGTGACTATTTATAGGACTATTGTGCGTTAATATCATGTAATAATGCTTTATTAGTTAATGTTAATCAAACTAAATTCACAATGAAAACTACAAAAACTTTTATTTATCTTAGCTGATGTAAATTGCTTAGTTAATTACTTATAACTAGGCCCATGCGGAGTCTGCCGTCGCAGAAATGCACAGATTTTTAGCCCATCATTGAGTCTATTTATTTTCTTATGCAAATATATGTATATATTCTGTTTTTATATTAATTTCAGTGACATTATTGACTGATGTTCAAATGTTTAGATGATTTATTTACAATACAGCTTGTAAAGTAATATTTTCTGTCTTTTAGTAGATATATGTTATATGAGAGGCTTGCTTTGTTGGATCTATTTGCGTTTCTGTTTCGTAAATAAAAGTTAAAATGTTATTATTTTTTGTCATGTTTTAAGCTTTTAGTTTATATTCTCACAAAGATCGTTCCGCATTTATCTGCAGATTGTTTACATTCTGCGCGGAAATAGCAAATAAACGTCCTCAGATTCAATCTGGCCCTACTTATAACATGTTAAAATCGTAATCATAATCTGATTATGCATATAATTATTATTAAAAAGACACGTTTCGATTCCTAAAAAAACAACATCTCAGTGTGGACGGAAGGCCAAAACGTAGAGGAAAAATATGCGGTTTTAAACGAAAACATATTAGTGTGGACAAGACCCAGATCTGTTACATATATATGCTATCATGTTTGCAGCAGCAGTGTGTTATATTCTCAGACTGCATCTCTGGGAATATACTTGCAGTAGCAAGTCTCGGTACTTGCTGTGCCATAATAATCAAACCGCAGCAGCAGCGTAGCAGATTTATTCCACCAAGATCAAACACATCAACATTGCAATATGCAGTTGAAGTCATAATTATTCGCCCTCCTTTGATTTATTTATTAATTTTTTTTGTCAAATATTTCCCTAATGATGTTTAACAGAGCAAGGAGTTTTTCACAGTATTTCCTATAATATTTTTTCTTCTGGAGAAAGTCTTATTTGTTTTATTTCAGCTAGAATAAAAGCAGTTATTTTACTATTTTAAGGTCAAAATTATAAGCCCCTTTAAGATATATATTTTGTAATCATCTACAGAATAAACCACTGTTATACAATGACTTGCCTAATTACCCTAACTTTACCCTAATTAACCTAGTTAAGCCTTTAAATGTCACTTTAAGCTGAATACTAGTGTCTTAAATATATCTAGTCAAATATTATGTGCTGCCATCATAGCAAAGATAAAAGGAATCAATTAGAAATGAGTTATTAAAAACTTTTATGGTTAGAAATGTGTTTAGAAAACAATCTTCTTTCTATTAAACAGCAATTGAGGAGAAAAAAAATATACAGGGGGGCTAATAATTGTGACCTTCAACTGTATTACCATACTAAATCTTTCATGAGAGAAATGTAGTCATGCTTGTTTTCTCTGTTTTCTCCAACAGCCACCAGAGAATCAGCGTTTGTGCATGCTATAGCCTCGGCGGGTGTAGCGTTCGCCGTGACGCGGGCTTGTTCGGAGGGCTCAGCCACCATCTGCGGCTGTGACACCCGGAGAAAAGGACCACCAGGCGAGGGCTGGAAGTGGGGCGGCTGCAGTGAGGATGTGGAGTTCGGCAGCATGGTGTCCCGAGAGTTTGCTGATGCCCGCGAGAATCGACCCGACGCACGATCCGCTATGAATCGACACAACAATGAAGCTGGACGTTCGGTAAAAATACTTGTTTTTCACTAAATCATTCTGCATTTATCCGCATATTTACATTCTTCGGAAAAATTGATCTGGCCCGGCTTATCAAACGTTAAAATTGTAATCATAAACTGATTACAAGTCATGTTCATTAATTTTCCTTCACCTTACTCCCTTATTTATTAGGGGTTACCACATCAGAATGAACTGCTAACTATTCCGGGATATGTTTTATGCAGCGCATGCCCTTCCAGCTGCAACCCAGTACTGGAAAACACCCATACACTCCCACATTCTCACACACAGACTCTGGGCAGTTTAGTTTATTCAGTTACAGACAATACAGTCTTAGCACTAAGATGAATATCCTGTTTTCCTTTTTCCTCTAGTCAATCACTGACCACATGTACCTGAAATGTAAGTGTCATGGGCTTTCGGGCAGCTGTGAGGTGAAAACCTGCTGGTGGTCTCAGCCGGACTTCCGGGTGATCGGCGACTACATGAAGGACAAGTACGACAGCGCATCGGAAATGGTGGTCGAGAAACACCGGGAATCCCGAGGTTGGGTTGAAACCTTACGGCCAAAGTACACCCTCTTCAAACCACCGACCGAAACCGACCTCGTCTACTACGAAAGCTCACCCAATTTCTGTGAACCCAACCCAGAGACCGGCTCCTTCGGCACCCGCGACCGTACGTGCAACCTGACGTCACACGGTATAGACGGCTGCGATTTGCTGTGTTGCGGCAGAGGCCATAACACTCGAACTGAGAAACGTAAAGAAAAGTGCCACTGCATTTTCCACTGGTGCTGCTACGTGAGCTGTCAGGAGTGCACGCGAGTGTATGATGTTCACACCTGCAAGTAAAACCAAAACCAGATTAAACACATGGGGTTGTGAACAAGCAAGGGAGCCTTTTTTGTTGAAACTTGTAGACAGAGTTTGTGGACGATCACAAATAGAGAAAAGGTGGACCTTCAGTAAAGATGCTGGACAAAAAGAAAAACCCATAAAGGCTTTGTTGTTCATCCGGGGGCATTGTCGAGGCCAAACTGCGGACTGTGGCTAAGCTTTTGCAAGGGACTAATCGTTTCCAGTCTGATAAGTGATGGATCAGATTACTAGAGACTCTGGCCCTTGGGACATCCACCAATTGTTTCTCCAAGAAAGGAGGAGAAAACCTTTGAAAGGGAAGAGGTTTTTGCGGCACGTGGCGGCAAACTCCGATGGGAGATCTCTGTAACTGAATACTCAAACTGAATACCAGGGTTTGCCCACAAGTGCCTTTGAAATGTGGTGATTAACTATAGCCTTACTACTAACACCATTAAAGAAGCTATTTGTTTCATTTGTGCATTCCAGCAAACCGGCAAACAGCATATATTATAACACGTGATGTTGTCTTTGTTTGCGAGACCAACACTGAATTTCTGTATTAGCTCGAGTTTAGAGTAAGTTACTAATACTAGGTTATGAATGCACTTGTGCCTGAGTGAATGTCGAAGCGTTGTTTATATGTTTTCTTAATGTGATTTTGAAACTCCTTCAACATGTCTAGACCTCTTCTAGATAATGTCGTTTAGGCTGCTTGACTCCTTACCTGGACTGCTTGAGTCCAGATTGCTCAACGTTCCTGTTCACACTGTACTTTTGGGTCCAAACTGTGGTACATGTGCATTAGCAAAGCAGTAGCTGTTTACCCCCGGCTTTGTTTCCAACACAGTACTTGCGTTCTTGCTGCAAATGCATGGCGAAGGTTCCAAAGTAATTTCGGGTAGCATTGCCTCAGTCCCGTTTGACAGAAAAGTGAGTAAGCTACTGATCTATTTAGGTATTGTTCATTATTTTACACATAATGGCTCTTTCCACTGAGTGGTACGGTTCAGTACAGTACAATATAGTGTGGTATGGGTCAACCTAGTCAGGCTTGCATTTCCACTGCCAACAGTACCCTTACTTGGTAGCACGGGCAATGTTGGGGATGTGGGGGCAGGGCTGGGGGATTGGAAGTTAAGACGATTCTAAGGGCCCATGCAATTTTGAGGCCCCCAGAGTTACACCTAGAGGCCCCGCAATCTCCCTTGCCTCCCGCTCTTCACTTTCGTCCGTGACGCTCCCCCAAACCAAACCACCACTGCCCCCCAACCCCTCTAAATTAAAGAAGCTATTTTCATTTGTGCATTCCAACAAACCGGCAAACATCCTATTAACAACATATATTATATATATATTATAGACAATTCTAAGGGCCCACATCATTTTGGGGCCCCCAGAGTTACTATTAGGGGCCCCGCAATCTCCCTTCCCTCACCCTCCGCTCTTCACTTTCTTACTCCCCTAACCCCAACATCACTGCCTCCCAACCCCCCACTTCTTGTCACTTTCGTCCGTGATACCATGAATGTTGTCATCTTCTTAAAGAAGAAATAAAGTGTGCTCAAGTTATTTTTTTTTTAAATGTTGACATGTAGGAAGCCTATGCAAATAGAGAACGGAAACAGCATCTCTAGAACTTTCCCTAAATTTGTAGTTGCAGTGGTTGAACATAAACAACAATAGAGGACATACCAATCCTGTTTTTGCTCCTTGGCATGTTGCTGATTGCCAGAATAAGACAACAAGCTTCCTGTTTTGCCTTTCCCATGACTTTTTCCATGTGCTAGTGGTGATTCTCTGTAAACTAGTCTAGCTCCATCCTTTTAATACTTTCCTTGGGGGGGATTTTGAGTTTTGTTAGATGCTCAGAATTTCAAAAAACTCAACTCAGAAGATCATACAGGGTTGTGGTTGGGGGGCTTGCTAGTTCCATCTTTTGCCGGGTTTTAAGTTTTACCTCCAGTCACTGAATGTATATATATATTGTTCTAATCAAGTCAAACTATTTTCTCATTTATAGTAATTAGCTCGGACCTACAGGAAGGCCCAGCCTGATCTCATGAAAAAACATAACTATTTGAAGTATTGTCAGAAGAGTGGCTATGAATTTTTACGACTTCGTATGATGATGTACGATTTTTAAACGGAGGCGTGCCTCATAACCCCACACCCTAACCCTAGTCCTCATTGGGGGATGAGCAAATCATACTAAAACGTATGAATGAGATCATATACATGAATATGAAATATAAATCAAAACGTTACGAATTGCCATGAAATTGCGTTGGAAGACCACTAAATTTGTACTAGGTACCCTGATGCTGCTTCCACACTAAAAATTTAAGTATTCTTGTGAGTAAATTACATACGGTCAAAGCAAACGTGTGAATTAAGGCAAATTTCTGACGGGCGGCAAAAATGACATGCAATGTTCAGAATTCACCTCAGTCACATCTTCAGTCGAGCGAAAAACATCCTGTGGGTAATTCGGAGCAAGTGACACAATGACGAATAATAATGTAATGACAAATAACATGGGAAATGCTGAATAACTTGCAAAGTGACGCACAGAATTTGCCTCGATCACATCTTGAGCTGAGTGAAAAATGCACGTGAGGAAAACATCCTGTGAGTAATCTAGAGCAAGTGACAGTGTTTTGCATATAGGGGAAACCTAAGCCAATTTACCATTATGCTGGTTTCATACTAAATGTGAACTGAAGTATTCATCAATCAAAACAAAACATGTGAGTTGAGGAAAATTCACGGCACAACTGACATGGATTGTGCGACGTGCAGAGTTCGCATCTTCAGTCCAGCAAAAAAATTCACATGAAAAACATCCCGGGAGTAATTTGGAGCGAGCGACACAATGACGAATAACAATAAATAAAGCACAAATAACATGGGGAATGCAGAATAACATGGAATGTGTGATGCCTCAATCACATCCTCAATCACCTCAATCACATCTTGTGTTGAGTGGGAAATTGGTACTTTTGACAGTGGAAATGAACACACTGTACTACACCTAACTGTACCTCTCAGTGGAAATAATTTGACCACATTGTACACTGGTATCTGCAATAAACCATGTCAGAGTTCAAATGAATCATATCCCAGACCAGCTTTATCTCGGGTTCATTTCTCGAGCGCAGACCTGAGTTTGGAAAACAGGGTTTATATCGTCCAAACAAACCAAACTCAATCGCAGTGTTCACCTGGTGTGAAAGCATTTCCCGCAAAGATCTACAATATATAAAAGCAAAAACACACAGATGTCAGCACTTCTATCTTGAAATGAAGCGTGATATTCATTCACCTTATTTGTGTGCGGCAGTATTATTGATATTTCACAGACAGAGAGGTCCACAACAATTCAGAATCAAAATACAAGGTGCCTTTAATCAGTAGCCAAAACACTACAGTGCATGCAGGGCTTCAAAATAGCACTCAACAAGTGTCAAATGTGGACAAAAATTTGTGTTATTACTATAAAAGAATTAATAAGGCCAACACAGTATCATGACGGGTATATTTTCTCATATATTCGCCCACCTTTGAATTGTAACTACACTCTCAGAAATAAAGGTGCGCGAGCTGTCACTGGGGTGGTATCTTTTCAAAAGGTACACATTTGTACTTAAAGGGTCCATATTAATACCTTAAGGGTACATATTAGTACCTAAAAAGTACAAAAGTGTTCCTCTTGAATTTTTTAGGTAATAATATATACTTTTGAGGTACCAAAATGGACCCTTTAAGTACAAATGTGCACCTTTTAAAAAGGTACCACCCCAGTGACAGCTCACACTCCTTTATTTCTGAGAGTGTACTAATATTTGGATTTGCCGTTATTGTAGGTTTAGTTTCAGTTATGTCATGTTTAATGTTTTTATTTGCAGTCGTAACAATCACATATGTGAATCCATAAGCAAAATTAATGTCTTTTTTTATTTTCTAACCTTTTCCCCTACGTGAACGTTAGCAGCAGCGCAGAAGCTTAATGGATTACCCTCATTTATAATGCTGCTAACTGATAACAGGTCTGTTGTTATATTTATATGTTTCTCTGTGCAAATCTACTGTACGCGTCTCCATGTTTGTTGTCTGTATATGTGCATGACTCTCTGTTTTCTTCTTTCTGTGAAAGACACTGTGTAAGCATAGTTACAAACTAAAATGTGAAGTTTTCTACTAATGGATTCCTGATAGAGTTTGTATTCGTTAGCCTATTAGATATACTCTAACACTTCTGCGTGACCTTTTGAACAAAATATGTTATGAAAAGTGAGATGCGTTGAATGTGGTGTTATTAAAGCCACGGTATATTTCGGCGCTATAGATTTGAAAACTGATATGTGAGCAATTTTCTTAAGAAACGTTATTTATAAGTAGCAAACACACTTTGAAATATTTGAACTAATATAACAGGAAAATGTGAGAAGGTGACGATAAAACCCAAGTTGTCAAAGTGTTTGTGATTTTCTTTTTAAAAAAAAATAAAAATAAAAATCATGCAAACATCTGATGTATACACTCACCGGCCACTTTATTAGGTACACCTTACTAGTACTAGGTTGGGACCCACTTTAGCCTCCAGAACTGCCTTAATCATTTATGGCATACATTCAACAAGGTACTGAAAATATTCCTCAGAGATTTTGCTCCATATTGACTTGATGGCATCACGCAGTTGCTGCAGATATGTCAGCTGCACATTCATGATGCGAATCTCCCATTCCACCACATCCCAAAGGTGCTCTATTGGATTGAGCTCTGGTGACTGTGAAGGCCATTTTAGTAAAGTGAACTCATTGTCATGTTCGAAAAACCAGTCTAAGATGATTCGCGCTTTATGACATGGTGCGTTATCCTGCTGGAAGTAGCCATCAGAAGATGGAGACACTGTGGTCATAAAGGGATGGATATGATCAGCAACAATACTCAGGTAGGCTGTGGCGTTGACACGATGCTCAGTTGGTACTAATGGACCCAAAGTGTGCCAAGAAAATATCCCCCACACCATTACACTACCACCAGCAGCTTGAACTGTTGATACAAGGCAGGATGGATCCATGCTTACCATGTTGTTGATGCCAAATTCTGACCCGACCATCTGAATGTGGCGGCAGAAATGGAGACTCATCAGACCAGGCAACGTTTCTCCAATCTTCTATTGTCCAGTTTTGGTGAGCCTGTGTGAATTGTAGCCTCAGTTTCCTGATCTTAGCTGACAGGAGTGGCACCCGGTGTGGTCTTCTGCTGCTGTAGCCCATCTGCCTCAAGGTTGGACGTGTTGTGTGTTCAGAGATGCTCTTCTGCAAACCTCAGATGTAACGAGTGACTATTTGAGTTACTGTTGCCTTTCTATCAGCTGGAACCAGTCTGGCCATTCTCCTCTGACCTCTGGCATCAACATGTCATTTGTTCCCACAGAACTGCCGCTCACTGAATATTTACTCTTTTTCGGACCATTCTCTGTAAACCCTAGACATGGTGGTGCGTGAAAATCCCAGTAGATCAGCAGTTTCTGAAATACTCAGACCATTGATTGGCTGATTAGAAGTTTGTGTTAACGAGCAGTTGGACAGGTGTACCTAATAAAGTGGCCGGTGAGTGTACGTCACCCACATCCGGTTTTTACATTTTAGCATTTCACATGTTGCATTCAACAAATTTTCCATCTGTATTCTTAACAAGGTCTTAAAATCCCAAAGTTTTGTACAGACTAGCTCTGTGTTTATGGATTTCTAAAGTCTTTTTTTATGATTATTTATTTTACTGTAATGTACATATTAGCAAGAATATATATTTGCTGACAAAAGATTATTACTTGTGAGGGAAATGTTGTCTCTGTTAGCTGAATTCTAGCTGTTAATGTTATAACCGAATTAAATAAAACACAAACATGTTTTCATTTCTGTCATTGTCTCTATTTGGATTTGTTTTTCCTTCAAGGGCCTACATTTGACATTAGACATTAAGGTTTTTAGTTTAAAACATTTTAGCAACACAGGCTCATTCTGAAAACAAAGCCCTATATACATTTCTGAAGATTACCAATTATGTAGCCAGAAGTACTTATGGCTGCATTTTATCTTTAAAACGAACGCTACGGGCAGGGGCTACTGGACGCTGTTGCTTTTTTCGCTTACCAGCTGACCGCTTACCTCCCTGTGGACGGCTTTTCCGTTGTTACCAGTTTGTCCAGTAGCTCGCCACGTACGTCGGAGGATTTGAGATGTAGATCAGAGTTGACCGTGACGATGGGGTTCGAGTCTGGTGAAGAACGGTTCCAGAAAGCAGGTAAGACAAAAGCTAAATCCAAAAAATAATATAAACAAGTAAATAACAGGGTGAGAGTGTGGTAAAATCTGAAAACGTGGTCAATCAAAATCAGCCGAGGGCTTTTCTTTTTCTGGATTGCTTTTGAAAACACTGTTGATTGGGTTTAGGGAAGTGGGTGGGCGCTGGTCAATTGGTGCTTTTGACAACACTATCGGTTGGGTTTAAGGAAGGAGGAGGGTGGGGGATCAGTCGGTCACTCGGTCAGTCAGTCAATCATTCGTCAGCGGCCTCTGGTGGATTTAAATGAGAAGAACATGCGCGAATGGCACACGCAAGAGAAATTTGAGATCATAAAAAGTGTACGAAGCGGCCTCTGGTGGATTCTGAAAACAAAAACTGCAAAAAACTTATATATTTGGCACTCTCCATAAATGTATATAGGGATACGTAATCAGAATGAGCCTGGGTTGCGTTTTTGATCGTTTAAAACAACGACACATCAATTTTCCAAAATGATCTCTCAGCAAAACATAGGAAAACAGCAGGACAAGCATGTAGATTTCTTTCTGAGATTCATTTATTATGTTGTTGATGCATCCCACATAGCAAAATTCCTCTGGCCAGATCTGGCCCACATCATCTTTTGCTTGACACACATGCTGCAGTGAATTACGGTACATAATTGGACCAAGTCTGGTTTCAATACAACGGCCAAACATGGACCATATCTGGACCTTGTTTTAGTTAATAACAAATAATTGGGTCTGAACTGGGCAAATATGTTAGTGTGCCACGACTGCAATGAATTTGATAGACACTTTTTCTCGAAGCGACCCGATTGGTAGAATTTTTTCTTTATTAAAAAATAATTTAAATGTATTTTAAAAGTGGGTCAAGATAGGTCAAATTTACATGGCCCACATATACATTTTTAACATCTGGGCCAACTACTACATTTCATCTGGCCCAAGTCTCATGTGCCACCTCTGCCAAACCCGGACCATGTTTGGCCCACATGCTGTATGATAGTGCCAGATGAATGCCTGCTGTGTCAGCTTTATGCCAAATCTGGGCCAGTATTCTTTGCAACCTGTGTGTTGATGCTTCCCACATAGCAAAATTTCTCTGGCCCAGATCTGGCCCACACAATCAAGATTTGCTTGGCCCACATGTCGCAGTAAATTACATGATTTGACCAAGTCTGGCTTCCATACAAGAGCCAAACATAGACCATATCTGGGCCAGGTCTTAGCCAAGTTAATAACCCATAACTGGCCCTGAACTGGGTCGGATATGTTGGTGTGTCATGACTGGAATGAATTTGATAAACCCATGAAACATTCCACTTGGCTACGCCTTTTCACGAATTAAAAGTATTTTATAAGTGGGTCAAGATAGGCCAAACTTACGTCTTTACACATATAAATTTGTAACATCTGGTCCAAATACTACATTTTATATGTGGCCCAAGTCTTAAAGACGATGCTACCTTTGTCAAACCCAGGCCATGTTTGGTCCACATGCTGTATCCCAGTGCCGGACGGACGCCCGCTGTGTCAGCTTTATGCCAAATCTGGGCCAGAATTCTTTGCTACCTGGGATTTCAGCATAAAGAACATGCAGACTGACATGAAAAAGCAAATGTTTTGTTCTAATTGTGAGTATCCACAAATAAAAAGACTCGTTACTGTTTTTACCAATATCGTTTTCTTGTCTGTATGACCAAAATGACATTAAGGCATTAAGGAAAAAGCGAGTATAAACATACCTATGTGTTTGTCGACGTCACGAGTTGAACCATTTATGCAGTGAGTATTATTTATAGCAAACATGTCCAAACTCACCATTCCTTTTATAAAGAAAAAGTGTGAAAAAGCTCAACAAAATGAACTGAAGCTGACTATAACTAAAACCATATCCAGACCTTTAAAGAGCTTAGAGGTCATTATAAGCGTCCGTCTATATGGAACCTGTCCCCCACTGACTCACAGAAGAGCAAACCATCCAATAAATAGACCAGATTAAAACTTGGGATAGTTGTCGGTCTTGTCCTCAATTAGGATCTCGGAACGCACAGGACACAAAAGCATCATTCTTGATTTCAGTGTGAGAGAAAGGACGGGGAAAAATCCCTTGATAATAACTTGATTCTTTTGGGGGAGCTCAGGAGCCAGCTTAGTTCTCCGGGGGACAATAAGGGCAAAAAATTCTCTGTGGTGACAGGACTGCATCACTGATCAGCCCCTGAAGCAGATTATAGGCCGAAGTGAATAGAGCCCACCAATAGCAGGGGCTAATAGAGGACCCCTGATAACTCATTCTTCCTCTCACAATGTCCCTGCCTGAAGCTGGGACTTAGTAATCCTTAACCCCACTATCGGAAAAAAAATATTGACATACATGGCCTCCTAATGAGGAGATTCAGGATGTTCAAATGTTTTGTGAATTGCTATGTTATACTGAGCTCCAAAGAAACTTAGAGCTGAGTATTGTTAGGCTAAATGTAAAAACTAATCTTGGTTTATTAATGATTTATTTCAATTATAGTGTATACAGTGTCAAAAGCAATGGTCCAAGTATTGAGCCTTGAGGTACTACATGGTAAAATGCCCCTGTGTGAAGCTAGGACTTAGTAATCCTTAACCCCACTATCGGAAAACCTCCTCGCTGTGGTCACAGGGAGAACATGCAAACTCCACACAGAAATGCCAACTGACCCAGCCGAGGCTCGAACCAGCGACCCTCTTACTGTGAGGCAATTGTGCTACACACTGCGCCACCCTGATGCCCGAAGCTAGGAATTAGTAATACCTAAACCCCACTATCAAAATACTGACATACATGCCTATTTAACAGATTTCCTTTGGCCCAGATCTGGCCCAAATCAACTGCTAAGATGTGGCCCAAATCATTTAGTGTTCCCCAGCCCTGAAATGGCCCACATCGTTTTTAGCCAGAACTGAACCAAAGTAGCGCCACAACTCCACCAAGTTTGAGCCAAGTAATACATTTTAATGTGGCCCAGATATGGCCTTGTATTTAAGATTAGTACGGCTGAAGAATGCACACCTCCCACCAGTGCTGATATACAGCAATATCGCACTGCTACTCGTGTGATATTGCTCATATATATATATATATATATATATATATATATATATATATATATATATATATATATATATATATATATATATATACATACATACATACACACTCACACACACAGTGTTGGGTAAGTTACTTTAAAAAAGTAAAAAGATAAGTAATAGATTACTTCATGTAAAAAGTAATCAGATTACTAATTATTTTACTTTTAAAACATAAAATATACCTATAAAATACAAAATAAACTGCAGCTCTTTTAGTAATTTAATATTCACTGAAAAACATTACAGTGGGTTGAACACAGTAGCTCGACATATTCAGAAGACTTAAAGAGTTCATCCAAAACTTAAAATTCACACGCATAATGCTGAATTGTTATAACCTAAAATTGTGTCACATACATGGACAAACCCAACATTGGGTTACAGCATTGGGTTAAAAATGGAGCCTGTTATAGTGTCTTAACATTAAAGGCAGATCATTTACTCTCCCTTCACTTGTCCAAAAAAAATTGAGTTTTTATTTTTTTATGTTAAACACAAAAAAGATATGAAGAATGCTGGTGGCTATTGTCTTTTTTTTCTTTTCTTTTCTTTTTTTTTTAGCTACCATAGGAATCAATTAGTGCCATTAACCAGCATTCTTCAAAATATCTTCTTTTGTGTTCAACAGAAGAAAAAAAAGTCACTTAAAAAAACAACATTTATTTTATCTTGAACTATCCCTATAAGGAAGATTATTGTGTATTTGAAGCCACATCTCGTGAGACGAAGAGAAACCAGAACCAGAAAAACTGATTCCCAAATGAGCCGTAAATGACTCCTCAGGCTAAGGGAAATCGTCTGCTTTCACACAGCCAAAAAAACCCACCTAACAAGCTTGTCACCAAGGTGAGAGCAACCTAGTTAGCAGGTAATTGCCTGTGGAGGACTTGGCAACTCCACGGCGGGAGACTTCAGTCCGCGAGTGTGAGAACTTTGACACAGTCCCAGTGGTTCCACCCAATAACCATATAAATAGAGGACAATGGCTCTAATTGCGATCAGCTCTACTGTCTACATTTCGCTCACTGTTCTTCTAATGACCCAGAATTCAGCAGACTTTTACAACAACATCTCAATGAATATCAATGCCAGCACAAATCCTGCTTTTTTGGGGGGGTGAACGTTGGGAAGTGTGTTTAGGTGGAGCTCCTGGAGAAAATCACACCTCTGTTCAAAGTGTTCAGGATTCACACGTGATGGTCTTTTGATGTCTGAAGGATCTGCGGTGGAATGACTTTGCTGTTAAAAAGGGCAGACGCAGAAAGGCCAGGGAGGTATGAGATGTGAGTAGTCAGTAATGTGGTACAATTAAATGGAGTAAGGTTTAGCGCCTGTCGTGTGACTTCTCCATCATATCCTCACTATAATACTGATAGTTAAAGCAGAGAAAATAAAGAGTTTAAGCTGAATCCTAGTCTCTTGAAAAGGTCAAATGTTATGTGCTGTCATAATGGTAGAGATAAAAGAAATCAGCTATTAGAAATTAGTTATTAGAACTATTATGATTAGAAATGTGTTGAAAAAATCTCTCCGTTAAACAGAAATGGGGGAAATTATAATAATCAGGAGGGCTAATAATTCATTCATTCATTCATTTTCTTTTCGGATTAGTCCCTTTATCAAATCAAATCAAATCAGATCGAATCACTTTTATAGTCGCATCATCGGTAGCACATGTGCTGTGATGAGTGAAAAGCTTAGGTGCTGGCTCCAGACAGTGCAAAATACAACAACATACATCAGCATACTCCCAAAAAAACAAGACAATGTAAAATTTGCAGTGTTGACAGCGATATGTACAATGAATAGGTGTACACATAGCTGTAGGCAGTATTGTTTTTAAGTATGGATTGGTTAAAGCGCAGTGCATGCTACATATGCAACTTAGGCTCATTCTGAAAACGGACCTCCACGGACGTTTCTGGAGACCGCGAAATACGTCCCGGTGATACGTTTTACTGCAGTTTTTATTTTCGCGAATCCGCCAGAGGTCGCCGTGTACGCTTTTCGAGATCTCTAATTTCCCTCGCGAGTGCCATTCGCACCTGCTGTTCTCGCATAAACCCACCAGAGGCCGCTGTCGACTCACTTTTGGACAGACTTTCGGACTGATTGAGCAAACGATCGGCTGACCCACCATCCCCCTTCCCTAAACCCAACCAATTTTATCGATTGACCCGCCCACCCGCTTCCCTAAACCCAACCAACACGTTTCAAAAGCAATCCAAAAGAATAAAAGCCCTCGTCTGACTCCTCACCCTGCTATTCACTTGTTTGTTTTATATTTTGGATTCAGTTTTTGTCTTACCTGCTTTCTGGAACCGCTCTTTACCGGACTCGAACCCCCGTCTTCATGGTCAACTCCTATCTGCATCTCAAATCCGCTGACGGAGGTGGTGCGCTAACGGGACAAACTGATTGCAGCTGGAATGCTGTCCATACGGAGGTAAGCGGTCAGCTGGTAAGCGCGAAAAGGAACTACGTCGAACCGCCCCCGAAGCGTTCGTTTAAAGAAGTGAAATGCAGCCATACGTACATCCGCCTACGTAATTCGCTGTCTCCAGAAACGTCCGCAGGGCTACGTTTCCACAATGAGCCTGTGTTGTACATATTGATAGTGTGCAGTGAGGGGTGTGTTAAGTGTTCATCAGCCTGATCGTCTGAGGGAAGAAACTTTCCTTCAGTCGGCTGGTGCGTGACTGGATGCTGCGGAATCGTCTGCCTTGAGGGTAGCAGAGAGAAAAGTCTATGGCTTGGGTGGGTTGAGTCGCTGATGATTCTCTTGGCTTTCCTCATGCACCGCCTGGTGTAAATGTCCTGGAGGGAGGGAATCTCACCTCCTACTACACGTCCAGCAGTACTTCGCACAAACCTATGTAGGCCTTCGCGATTGCGGCTGGTGCTGTTCCCATACCAGGTGGTGACACAGCCAGTCAGGATGCTCTCCACAGTGCAGGTGTAGAACGAGCGGAGGATGTGGGGGCTCATTCCAAACCTCCTGAGACGCCTGAGGAAGAAGAGGCGTTGTTGTGCCTTCATCAATCAGGGGTCGCCACAGCGGAATGAACCGCCAACTTATCCGGCACATTTTTTACACAGCGGATGCCCTTTCAGCAGCAACCCATCACTGGGAAACACACATACACTCTTGCACACACTCACATACACTATGGCCAATTTAGCTTATTCAATTCACCTGCACTGCATGTCTTTGGACTGTGGGGGAAACCGGAGCACCCGGAGGTTGGGTTGCAGTTATTATATACAGCTGAAGTCTTTGCCATGACAGCACATATTTGACTAAATATTTTTCAGGATACAAGTATTCAGCTTAAAGTGATATTTAAAGGCTTAACTAGGTTAATTAGGGTTGATTGGACAAGTCATTGTATAACAGTGGTTTGTTCTGTAGACAATCAAAAAAATTATTGCTTAAGGGGGCTGATAATATTGACCTTAAAAAAGTGTTTGTTTATTTATTTATTTATTTTAATTAAAAACTGCTTTTATTCTACACTCCCAGAAAAAATGGTTCAATTTTGTACCACAGAAGATACAAACCCTTTGTCACTGGGGCAGTACCTTTATATGGAACAGAATTGTACCTTAAGACAAAGAAACAAATTTGTACCATCGCAGTGTACTTTGTTTTTTAAAACCTGCAGATGCAATATTGTACCTTCATCAAAGTTACAAATATGATCCATGAAGGCACCACTACAGCGACAACACACTTTGTACCTCAACAAGAGGTAAAACTTTGTTTTACAATACTAAAATGTCTGCATGAATGCATATGCGGGACTTTTGCCAGCTCACATGTGTAGTGGAAAGCAAATCGATAGTGGATATCAATAATAAAAATGTATTTATCAGAAAATGCTTACTTAACGTTTATTAAAAATGCCTTCAATGTTTAGTTTACAATACCTATAGTTTTATGTTTTATCAGTTGTTTTGTATTATAGAACTTAATACATGCTTTTAATGATGATTCATATTTTAATATGGGAATTATTCATAAATCACTTTGCATATTTATTTTCATAGATATTGTAATATAGAAGGAGTTGTCCAACACTTTTATGAGAACAGTTGTGTACCTTCATTTCAATTGTACCATAAAAGGTACAGAACAGTATCATAAGAGGTTGTAGCATATAAGGTACAACTTTTACAAAGGTGCAAAACTGTTTCTTAAGAACAGTGTAGCCGTGTAGTGAAGCAGTGTAGCTTTTCTGAGAGTGTAGCCGAACTAAAACAAGACTTTCTCCAGAAGAAAAAATATTATAAGAATTACTGTGAAAATTTCCTTCCTCTGTTAAACATCATTTGGGAAATATTTGAAAAATAACGAGAAAAAAAAATCACTAATATTTGTGACTTCAACTGTTTAAATGTAGTTAGCCTGCAGTTACGTCTATGTGTACATGTCCAGTGTAGTGTTCTGCTGTTGTGGCAGGTTTCAGTCAGTGTTTCTCCAGCGCAGATGAAGGATTGTGAACGCTGTATAATGAGTATGTTGGGAACAGATAGTAACATGTCATGTTTTGACTGCCTGCTCTATTTGGATTCACCTGAAAGCAACCTGAGCTTAAACCCCTGAATGTATCATTAAAGAGCTCTGTTTATGTTCTGTTGTTGTTGTACTTCTTACTGTGACCACTACATGTTCACATGGAGAGTGTGTTTTCTGCAATACTATCATAACAGTCAGATGGTGTCAGATACAGTCAGTATGACCCTGGTAGCAAAGAATTCTGGCCCAGATTTGGCATAAAGCTGGCACAGCAGACATTCATCCAGCACTGGCATACAGCATGTGGGCCGAACATGGCCTAGGTTTGGCAGAGCAAATGTGGGCCACGTAAGTTCGATCTATCTTGACCCATTTTTGAAAAACATTTAAATTATTTTGGAGTAAAGAAAAAATTCTACCAATTGGGTCGCTTTGAGAAAAAGCGACCCAAAATCCTTTATGAGTTCATCAAATGCATTGCAGTCGTGACACACTAACATATCTGGCCCAATTATGGGTTATTAACTTGGCTTACACTTGGCCCAGATATGGTCCATGTTTGGTTCTTGTATGCAAGCCACGCTTGGTTCAGTCATGTACCGTAATTCACTGCGGCATGTGGGCCAGATCTGGGCCAGAGAAATGTTGATATGTGGGGACTGTCGCAATGTAAACAATGAACTATGATTAATATATGCCCACATAGCAAAATATATCTGGCCCACACAATCAGCTTTTGCTTGGCCCACATGCCACGGTGAATTACGGTACATAATTGGACCAAGCCTGGCTTCCATACAAGGGTCAAACATGGACCATATCTGGGCCAAGTCTCGGCTGCCACATTAATTACGCATAACTGGGCCTGAACTGGGCCAGATATGTTGGTGTTTCACAACTGCAATGAATTTGAGAAACCCATGAAGCATTTCACTTTATGGCCGCACTTTTGTTCGAATCAACCTGATTGGTAGAATTCTAGAATTTTTTTCTTTACTCAAAAGTACTTAAAAAGTATTTTAAAAATCAAGATAGGCCAAACTTACATGGCCCACATATACATTTTTAACATCTGGGCCAAATACTACATTTGATCTGGCTCAAGTCTTATGTGTCGCCTTAAAGACGGTGCCACCTCTGCCAAACCCGGGCCATGTTTGGCCCACATGCTGTATGCCAGTGTTGGACAAATGCCTGCTGTGCCAGCTTTATGCCAAATCTGGGCCAGAATTCTTTGCTACCTGGATGTTGATGCCCACATAGCAAAATTTGTCTGGCCCAGATCTGGCCCACACAATTAGCTTTTGCTTGGCCCGCATACTGCAATGAATTATGGTATATGACTGGACCAAGTCTGGCTTCCATACAAGGGCCAAACATGGACAATATCTGGGCCAAGTCTCAGCAAAGTTAATAACCCATATTTGTGCCTGAACTGGGTCAAATATGTTGGTGTGTTACGACTGCAATGAATTTGATTAACCCATTAAGCATTTCGCTTTATGGCCGCACTTTTTCTCGAGCGACCCCATTGGTAGAGTTTATTTTTACACTCAAAAATTATTTAAATGTATTTTAAAAGTGGGTCAAGATAGGCACATATACATTTTTAACATCTGGTCTAAATACTACATTTTATATCAGGCCCAAGTCTTAAAGACAGTGCCACCTTTGCCAAACAGGGCCATGTTTGGCCCACATGCGATTTGCCAGTGCCGGACACACGCCTGCTGTGCCAGCTTTATGCCAAATCTGGGCCTACCAGGGTGTAGCAACTATCGTTCATACTTAGTTCCTGTTAGTAATACATTAACCAATGAAACCTTATTGTGAAGTGTGATGAATCACGCATTGGTTTACACTGGTTCACCTGTAAAAGACAGCAGCGAGCAGAAAAACTCATTGACTTCTCCATCATTGTGCGAAGCCCACCCTGCAGTGAAGTGTGCTTATATCAGCGTAAGTATATCAATGACAAGGTGACTGGAGGGGGTCGAGGAGAGGGGTTATCATTAGTGAAGCCTGCTGCTGCTGTTCACTACTAGTTCCAGTAATTACTTCACAAAGGCTGCTTTTCGCCGTCCCACTGTTTTTCCCACACGGAGCAGCCACCGAATTCCCAGTGGCCTCAGACTCGCAATCTCCTTGCTTTAACCCGGGCAAATTGCTAAGCTTGGCCATTCTTCAGGCACCGTAATTGCATTTTAGTGCTGTTTTTATTGCCCAGCCCCTTGGTCTGACCACTGAACGCTGCATGGGGATGCCATTGAGACTTGGGGTAAATAGAGAGTAAATCATTTGTTGATTGGCAGGTTTAAATTAGGGGGTTAATTAGGGATTCATCATTTTTAAGGCCATGTCCACTCTAATACTGTTTTGTTTAAAAATGCAGATAAAAGTTATGTGTGTTACATACCTATGAAAATAATACAACAAATGTATATTTTATCATATTATATAAAACATGAGGCACCGTCTTGTCTTACAGTATTTCAGCATTGCAGTTAAATAAATAATAATGATTTTGTCGAACTTTATAATAAAGTTTCATTCATTAATGAACAATGAATAAGTATGAACAATACTTGTAATCATAGTTAAACTTTTACTAATGCATGAAAATCCAATGTTGTGTTTGTCAAAACGAATTCACATCTGTTAGCAACAACTAACAATGCACGACTAAAGTCATTCCAACATCAAGCTGTCAATTGACATCAAATCAATTAGCATTTTTGACATGTTTTTTAATTGTGGGTTTGGTTGGATGGATGGATGGATGGATGGATGGATTGATTAATTAATAGGTCAATGAATGGATAGATGGATGGATGAATGGATGGATGGGTGGATGAATAGATATATGGATTTATGGATGGATGCGTGGATGGATGGAATGGATAAATGGATGGAGGAAAAAAGGGATGGATGGATGGATGGATGGATGGATGGATGGATGGATGGATGGATGGAAGAAAAAAAGGAATGGATTGATGGATGAAATTGATTGATGGATGGATGGATGGATGGATGGATGGATGGATGGATGAATAGATTAATGGATTTATGGATGGATGCATGGATGGATGGATCAATGGATGTATGGATGGATGGATGAATGAATAGATTAATGGATTTATGGATGGATGCATGGATGGATGGATCAATGGATGGATAGATGGATGGATGGATGGATGGATGGAAGGAAGAAAAAAAGGAATGGATTGATGGATGAAATTGATTGATGGATGGATGGATCAATGGATGGATGGATGGATGGATGAATAGATCAATGGATGGAGAAATGTATTGATGGATGAATAGATCTATAGATGGATGAATGGATCAATGGATCAATGGATGGATGGATGAATAGATCAATGGATGAATAAATTGATGGATGGAAGAAAAAAGAAAGGCATGGATGGATGGATGGATGGATCAATGGATGGATGGATAGATGGATAGATGGATGGATGGATAGACCAATGGATGGATGGAGGGATTGATGGATGAATAAGTCAATGAACGATGGATGGATGGATGGATGGATGGATGGATGGATGGATGGATGGATGAATGGATGGATGGAAAGGTCAATGTACGGATGAATGAATGGATGGACGGATGGATGGATGAATAGATCAATGGATTTATGGATGAATGATTGGATGACGGATGGATGGATGGATGAATGAATAGATCAATGGATGTAGAAATGGATTGATGGATGAATAGATCAATGAATGGATGAATAGATCAATGGATGGATAGATGGAAAGATGAGATAGATAGATAGATAGATAGATAGATAGATAGATAGATAGATAGATAGATAGATAGATAGATAGATAGATAGATAGATAGATAGATAGATAGATAGATAGATAGATAGATAGATAGATAGATAGATAGATAGAGGTGAAGTCTAGCAGAAACTAATCCTTATGTTAACAATTGCACAATCTCTTTTAAACAGAGTAACCCCAAAACCCCTATTCTCTGACACTTTTTCTCTTTTCCCCCATTCTTAACCATGTGAGGAGGACACTTACATTCATCTCATTAAAACACTCAAAGAGATCTAATTTTGTTCTTGGCACAGTTCTTCATGCTCGAGTGTCTCTGCTTTTAGTTCTATGCTGCGGATACATTCCAGAGCTGGACAACCAAGCAAGTGCTGTTTGCGATGAATGGAAATAAGAGCAGAAAACTGAAATGGTGACGGGATTAAGGGATCTGAACAGGATAAAAGGATAAAAGATTCTCAGTGTTATCCATTTTAACGTAGAAATGGGGAGTCTTAACTAGGATTCTGGACCTCACAATGCCTAGAGTCTTTACAGGACATGGTTGTGCAATTTGTAATGATGCAAATTCAACATTTTTTGTATTATACTTTGTCAGTGAGTAAACACAAACTGGAAGAATGTTTTCAGGGTGTACTTTTGTTGTCTGTCTGTCTATCTATCTATCCTGAGTATAACTACATACACTCCCCGGCCACTTTATTAGGTACACCTTACTAGTACGGCGTTGGACCCCCTTTTGCCTTCAGAACTGCCTTAATACTTACTGGAAACATTCCTCAGAGATTTTACTCCATATTGACATGATAGTTCCACCACATCCCAAAGGTGCTCTATTGGATTGAGCTCTGGTGACTGTGGAGGCCATTTGAGTACAGTGAACTCATTGTCATTTTCAAGAAACCAGTCTGAGATGATTCACGCTTTATGACATGGTGCGTTATCCTGCTAGAAGTAGCCATCAGAAGATGAGTACACTGTGGTCATAAAGGGATGGACATGGTCATCAACAATACTCAGGTAGGCTGTGGCGTTGACACGATGCTCGATTGGTACTAATGGGCTCAAAGTGTGCCAAGAAAATATCCCCCACACCATTACACCACCACCAGCAGCCTGAACCGTTGATACAAGGCAGGATGGATCCATGCTTACATGTTGTTGACGCCAAATTCTGACCCGACCATCCGAATGTGGCAGCAGAAATCAAGACTCATCAGACCAGGCAACATTTTTCCAATCTTTTACTGTCCAGTTTTGGTGAGCCTGTGTGAATTGTAGCCTCAGTTTCCTATTCTTAGCTGACAGGAGTGGCACCCGGTGTGGTCTTCTGCTGCTGTAGCCCACCCGCCTCAAGGTTGGACGTGTTGTGTGTTCAGAGATGCTCTTCTGCAGACCTCGGTTTTAACGAGCGGTTATTTGAGCTACTGTTGCCTTTCTATCAGCTGGAGCCAGTCTGGCCATTCTCCTCTGACCTCTGGCATCAACAAGGCATTTGCACAGATTGTCTTGACATGCCTAAATGCATTGAGTTGCTGCCATGTGATCGGCTGATTGGAAATTTGCGTTAACGAGAAGTTGGACAGGTGTACCTAATAAAGTGGCCGGTGAGTGTATTCCAGCCCAATCTCACAAGTAAACATAACTATCTTACGTTTTGTCAGTTTAGTGGCAAACACAGCATCTGCTCAGGATACGGCCTGGTCCAGGATTATGGAGAGCTCGGGATGATGTAAAACAGACTAACATAAGCGTAGATGCTGTTCAAATTAAAATGTCTTTCGGAAGTATTCCCGACTCCGGTTGGTCTAATAAATGCACCACATTAATTCATACATTTAATCCCTTACACACAATTAGCATTTCTGAAATATGAAATAGAGATGGAGCTCTGATGTAAACTACACCCAGAATAACACACTTCTCCATAACAGATTCATATGGGACACAAGTGAACAACTAGGTAAAAAGACAATGTCAAAAAATGATGTTGCCAAGTCAAAGGCTGAAAGACAGACAAGTTTAAACTGAGGATTAACAGCGGGTTACTTTATGCAGAGACCCAATTTCAAATCAGTTACGGCATGCATAAACATTCCTGTGAAGCTCCAAATGATTTTACAGAACATCACGGATGGTGCATTTGGTACAGATGTGCTTTGCAGAAGACCTTTCAAACACTGCATGAACCGACATTCCAGCCCGCAGATCAAACACACACACACACACACACACACGTATAGATAAAGTCTCTCAGAAGCCTTTCATGGTGGAAGCATCCCTTGTAATTATGAAGCTCAGTTGCTGGACGCTCCTCGGCTGTAATTTTGTGTGGTAATCAGTATAACACAGCTCCCGCTCGCCGTGGCCTGACACCTTTGACCCCACGCCCAGTGTCAAACAGCCTGTCAGTGGGGCTTAATAAAGCAAAATGACAAGTCTCCAGAGATGTTACCGCACCGCCGTGTCAGACGGCAATGAGTGGTTGTTGCCGCCTGCCAGGTACTGAGGTATTTTATTTAGCCTAGAGGAGGACAGGTGTGCTCTGCAACAGCACGAGAGAGCCAATGCCAAAGTCTCGGAGCTGGAAGCCGCTACAGGTGCTGGCACACAGACAAGACGGTGCGTTCATGTAAATATGAACCGTTTTATTATCGAGGTGCATTTTCACGCATTTCACGATTAGAACAACAGGGGTGTCATTTGTAAAAATAGTGTGCGGAAATCGCTCTAAGTTTGTTGTAAGATCATTTCGCAAAAGTAAAAGTAAAAATAAAAATCTTTTAAAAAAAACGTACATTTACATACAAATTAAATTTCATGAATTTGTAGGAATTAGCCAATTTTCTGACAATACGTAAAATAGTGCATTAATGTAAATATGAACTGTTCTATTATTAGGAAGCATTTTCACGCATGCAATTAAATAAACAGTGGTGTAATTTCAAAGTGCATAAATGCGATTCGGAAAAAACGAACGTGCGCACAAAAAACTGTATACGCATTTATAGCAATTCGTAACTTTTTGATTTTGATCGTTTTGAGCATTTTATAAAAACGTTGTGCTGAAATTGCTCTAAATTTGTTGTAAGATCATTTCGGAAAAGTGAAAGTTAAACGAATGTGCTGACAAAAAAACTGTGTGTACACGTTTACAGCAATTTGTAACTTGTAACTATAAAGAAGCATTTCAACATGCGATTAAAAACAACAGGGGTGTCATTTATAAAAATGTTGTGCTGAAATTGCTCTAAATTTGTTCTAATATAATTTCGCAAAAGTGAAAATTAATATTAACTTCCTTCTATAAAAACTTACATTTTCATGCAAATTAAATTCGATTCAAAGAAAACGGACGTGCACACAAAAAACTAAAAGCATTTATAGCAATTCGTAACTTTTTGATTTTGATCTTTTTGATCATTTTATAAAAACGTTGTGCTGAAATTGCTCTAAATTTGTTGTAAGATCATTTCGGAAAAGTAAAAGTTAAAACGAACATGCTGACAAAAAGCTGTGTACGCATTTACAGCAATTTGTAAATTGTAACTGTGAAGAACATTTTCACGCATGCGATAAAAACAACAGGGGTGTAATTTATAAAAATGTTGTGCTATAATTGCTCTTAATTTATTGTAAGATCATTTTGCAAAAGTGTGTAAGTGCGATTCGGAGAAAACGAATGTGCGCACAAAAAACTGTGCGTACACGTTTATGGCAATTCGTAACTTTTGGATTTTGGACTTTTTGAGCCTTTTATAAAAATGTTGTGCTGAAATTGCTCTAAGTTTGTTGTAAGATCATTTCACAAAAGTGAAAATTAATATTAACTTCCTTCTATAAAAACTTACATTTTCATGCTAATTAAATTGCATGAATTTGTACAAATTAGCGAATTTTCTGACAATATGTAAAATAGTGCATTAATGTAAATATGAACAGTTCAAATATCAAGTATGCGTTTACGACAATTCTTAACTTTTTGATTTTAAACTTTTTAATCATTTTATAAAAATATTGTGCAGAAATTGCACTAAATTTGTTGTAAGATCATTGCCCAAATGTGGAAGTTAAAACGAATGTGCGCACAAACAATTGTATATGCATTTACAGAAATTTGTCAATTATAACTATGAAGGAGCATTTTCATGCATGCGATAAAAACAACAGGGGTGTCATTTATAAAAATGTTGGGCAGAAATTGCTCTAACTTTGTTCTAAGATCATTTCGCAAAAGTGCGTAAGTACGAATCGAAGAAAACGAACATGCACACAAAAAACTGCATACGCGTTCACAACAATTCATACCTTTTTTTGTTTTCAATCTTTTGAGCGTTTAATAAAATGTGCGAAAATTTCTCTAAATTTTTTGTAAGATTTCGCAATAGTGAAAGTTAAAATGAACTTCCTTTTTTTAAAAAAATAACTGTTTATACAAATTAAATTGTATGAATTTGTACGAAATAGCCCATTTTTTGACAATACGCAAAATAGTGTATTAATGTAAATATGAACAGTTCTATTATCAAGACGCATTTTCACACATAAGATTAAAACAAGAGTGGTGTCATTTAATAGTGCATAAGTGTGATTCAGAGAAAACAAACATGCGCACTAAAAAAATGTGCATACGCGTTTATGGCAATTTGTAAGTTTTTGATTTTGTACTTTTTGAGCATTTATTAAAAATGTTGTGCTAAAAATTGCTCGAAATTTGTCATAAGATCATTTCGCAAAAGTGAAAGTTAACAGGAACGTGGGCACAAAAATGTCTTCACAGCAATTCGTAACTTTTAGATTTTTGTGGCTAATTCATATTAATTTGTATTTTAATATAATTTTCTCATCCTCCAATGAGGGCTAGGGTTGGGGGTGGGGTTTGGGGACACGCCTCCTTTTAAAAAAACGTACGTTTTCACACAAATATAAGTATTAGCAGCCTTATCTCATGAGAAAACGTAAGTATTTTACGTTTTGTCAGTTTAGTGGCTAATTCATACGAATTCGTACTAGTTCAGTCGTACGAAATTGTACGATTTTAAAAAGGAGGCATGGCTCCTAACCCCGCCCCTAAACCCAACCGTCATTGGGGGATGAGCAAATGGTACTAAATTGTACGAATTAGCCACTAAATCAAAAAGTTACGAATTGCCGTGAGATTGTGTTGGTATTAGCCACTTTTCTGACAATATATGAGATCGGGCTGGACATTTATAAGATCTTACAATCGCTTCCGTTAATAAAACCTGACTAATCTAATATAAATCAGACTACACTGCACAATTAATCTCTCACTCTGCATCTTTGTTATTTATGATAAATTTGATGTGCATACGCCACTTTTATTAGATGTTTAAATCATTGTAGTACTATCACATTGTCACAGGAATAAAAAATGTTCGCCTACTCAGACCATAACATGGCAGTACGTACTTTTCCACATTTAAGCTTTTTAGAAATATGAATAATGCACTGCATTTAAGCTCACACACACACTCTAAGCTCAAATCTGAGCACACACACACACACACACACACACACACACACACACACACACATTTTATAAAGGAGTCTCTTTTGTGACATGGGTGAAATGCTGATAATTCCAGCACAGCGTTCCTGAGTGTCAGAAGTGATTCATCCTTCACAATCAATAGACTGCCTCTGCCACAAATGTGGGATTAAATATAATTAAAGAAATTATGCCCATCAAGGAGCAAAAGCTTGTCTGTGGGGATTTGATCATATCAAAAGAGATACTGGCGTGATGTGAAATGCAGTGAGGAGACACGCCTGGACCACCTCTGATGCATCCAGAGCTTCTTTAGATGCTTAAACTCCCTCTAACCCCATTAGGGGAATTCGGGCTGCCGTCTCTTAGCCTTCATCCTGAGAAATGACAAAAACCCACGAAGGTGGCGCACGGATCAGAATGACAATGTGGTGCGCTGTGCCAAGTGGATTTGTCTTTGGTCTCAGGTTGGCTTCAATAGGTTTGACGTTTCAGGAAGCGTGCCAAACAAGGTGGCACTGATGGTTTAGTGAAATATCACAACATTTCATGAGCTTCTGTCCTTATTACCTCACCGTGATTGCATGGGCCAAGTGGCTGAACACCAAATAGTTGTCATGCAAATGTGAGTGGTGTTAATGCGTCAACGTTAGTGATATCATGGTTGCAACAATACAGTTTTTCAGCGTACACACTTAAATGTTTCAAAAGAGAAACTCAACAAGCAACTCATGAGTTCACATTTAACTGATGATTGATTATAAAGCTTGTTTGGCATGATGTCCTGAGAGAGAGCCCTGAACTTATAAGATCCTCGAGCCCGAGGCTCCCTTCCGCTTGCAAGGGAGTTTGAGCTCAGGTAGATCTGGCGAACTCCCCTGCTGTAGTAGCTAATGAACAGATAGTGATTGCTCTTAAGAGATTACTAGGTGCATGTCTACGGTGCCGATTTAGATTAGTCAATTAACTTAAGTTGCATGTTTTTGGATGGTGGGAGGAAACAGGGGAACCTGTGGGAAACCCACGTGAGCACGGGGAGAAAGTGTAAACTCTGCACAGAAACGCTGGCTGGCTTGGTAAGGACTAGAACCAGTGACGTTCTTGCTGTGAGGCAATAAGGCTAACCACTGGGCCACCGTGCCACCCATCTAGGAAAGGAGGGGTGGAAGGGGAGATTCTTCAAAATGAAGATGGCTGTCATATGAAACTGAGGCTATGTATAGTGGCTTAGGAATCGTCTGATTGGTGAATCATAAATTAAATTATGCAGGACCAGCTGCAAGCAATCATAAACACGTGATCCTCTCAAAATTAGTTTATAAATAAACTTCACTTAGTTGACTTGAGCTTTATGAAATTATTAAGCAAATGAACTATGTGCATAATTAGAAATTATGTCAACTTAACAGTTAAAGCAGTGCTTGATTTGAGCCGGATGTTGCTGGATTCTGATCCTGAAAATGTCAGATATTTGTGTTTTGCGTTCCGGTATTTATGTTAATGGATCCGGCATTAACTTGTGTGTGGTGAATACCTACATGTGTGTGTGTGTGTGTGTGTGTGAGAGAGAGAGAGAGAGAGAGAGAGAGAGAGAGAGAGAGAGAGAGAGAGAGAGAGAGAGAGAGAGAGAGAGAATGTGGGTGAATGCAAAGTGAAGGCTGTGTGGATTGGGCATATCTGTCAACATTGGGATGTGAAAATAAGGGATATGCCCACCGTAATAAGGGATCACATCCCCCCCCCCCCTCACCCCCTTAAACAAATCCCCCGAATGGCTAAATATGTTCATTTAACATTGCGTTATTGCTGCCGCAGTAAAACTCCTTAATTACTACGCCAAAATGAGAGTATAGTTCCTAGCCATATCGGCTTAGAAAACTCATCGAAACTCTTATGTCATTTTTGAGCGAGATGCTAATGGTCTAATCTGATTCAAGGACTAATGCTAAGCTAAGCTTAAAGTGCTCCAGCAAGACCTTGAGATCAATTAAATTAATTAAAAAAAAACAATAAGATGAACTGTTTAACCTTTAAAATGAGCATATTTCCCAAAAAAAGTGGAGTGTTCCTTTGAGGAAAATCTTTTTAAGCCTTGCGCTCCAATCAGTGATTCGTATCTATTTGATCTGGAACACAAGGAAAACTAGCTGATTTTCTGATATTGCATTATTGCTGTAGCCATAGTACAGCAGCAAAATTCCTTAATTACTATGCCAAAATGAGAGTATAGTTCCTAGCCATATCGGCCTAGAAAACTCATCGAAACTCTTCTGCCATTTTTTGAGTGAGATGCTAATGGTCTAATCTGATTCAATGATTAATGCTAAGCTAAGCTAAAAGTGCTTCCAATAAACTGAGAGATCAACTGAATGGATAAAAAAAAAACTATAAAACTCACCTGTTTAACTCTCGACTTTAAAAATGAGCCTGTTTCCAAAATAAAGCGGAGTGTTTCTTTAAGGAAAGTCTTTTATGGACCCGGGGGCTTCTTTAAGCCTTGCGCTCCAATCATTCAGATCTATTTGAACCAGAACACAGGGAAATCTGGCTGATTTTCAGACACTGCGTCTGAATGGTACCACAGCAAAATTCCCTCATTAATACGCTGAAATGAGAGTATAGTTCCTAGCCATATCAGCCTAGAAAATAGCAACTTAGAACATGATGTAGCTACAAAAGGGTCATGCTTTAAATAGAAAACTCATCGAAACTCTTCTGTCATTTTTGAGCGAGATGCTAATGGTCTAATCTGATTCAATGACTAATGCTAAGCTAAGCTAAAAGCTCTCCCCCCAGACCCAGAGATCAATTGAATGAATTAAAAAAACAATAAAACTCAACTGTTTAACTCTTGAAATGAGCCTATTCTCGAATAAAGTGGGGAGTATCTTTAGGGAAAATCTTTTATGGGCTTCTTTAAGCCTTGCGCTCCCATCAACGATTCGTTACGCAGACCAGAAAAGTAGGTTTCGAGCTGTGGGTGGAAACTCAACATTAAAACAATCATTACGAAACCTGCGCACGTTTCTTGACTGCGGAAGTGGTGCAAAATGCGATGTAAATCCCTTTAACGACCTTTCAGGCTATCAGTAATCAGCACACAAAGCTGATTGGCAGGCGACACTGAGAGCCGCATTTATTGGGTGTTGACCCCTACTGTGCGAGGCGTGGGGTAGAGTGCCCAACAATTTCAACTGCCAATGCGCGGAGCCAGCGAGCGAATGGGAGGCGTGGTCCTAACGTTGTTTGTTTCCTAACCCTGGACGTCTTTGGGTCCTTTTTGTAGTGTCTGAAAAACCGAGGGGTGCTTCCACAACTGTCAAACCGCTACACGCTAACTCGCTTCCCATTATATCCGATTAAGCAAGTTTCGTTGTTCCTGGCCCCGGTCAATGAGAACAAACGGCGATGCACTTTTGCCATTGTCATCATTCACGTTGTTATTATTATGACGGACATGCCTAGCGCACCAGGTGGCGAGTTGCTTCCCCAAATTCTCAATTGACAAAGCCAGCATGGCTCGCATTTGATGGCCTCGTACTCGTCTCAATGCGTACACAATTCTCCCACAATCCCCCTTGAAGGACACACAGTTCTCACACTGTGCAATATTCTGCCCCGTCTCAGAGGGGAACGTGGTTGTACCCTACTGAGCTGCAAGCCCCATTTCCTACTGAGAGGCCCGTTTTTTGTCCCCTGGCGGTCCCTTCCTCCATTGAAGTGGCGCTCCATGCTACCGATACACAAATCTAAGGGGATTATCTTCTTTTTGTGGTGAGTGACCCTATAAATAAAAACCTGCAGCACAGACTGATGAGCATGTCCAGAACTATTTTCGGTTCTACATATTTGTCCTTTATCTTAAGTTATTGTTGCTGGTGTTAATGAATCTATTGAAGATTAGTGGTGTCAGAGAGCATGCTGAGGAACGAATAAATGATGATGGACAAATTAATTGTTGAAAACTGCATCCATTTTCAGTAATTCAGAGCTAATTGTTCCAATTATGAATCTCACTTGTCTTTTTTTATTATTTTTATTGGCTTAAAAGCATCGTTCACCTAAAAAATGAAAATGTTCTTATTATTTACTCTCCCTCCAGCAGTATAAGTTTCTTTATTCTGTTGAATACTGAAGCTGAAAACCTGTGACCATTGACTTTCGGAGTAACAAATACTGTGGATGTCAGTGGTTTCCAGCTATCTTCAAAATATGTACTTCTGTTTTCAGTAGAAGGAAGAAAGTCAAACAGGATTGGAACAAGTAAAGGGTGAGTAGATGATGGCAGGAATTAAAATTTTGGGTGAACTGACCCTTTAACTACAGTTCACGCAGTCGTAAGCTCTTATTCAATAAAACAAGCAGACGGAAAATACTGGAAGAATATAAAAAGCCCTACCAGATCATTCATTCATTTTCCTTCAGCTTAGTCCCTTATTTATCAGGGGTCGCCACAGCAGAATGAACCGCCAACTATTCCAGCATATGTTTCAAGCAGTGCCCTTTCAGCTGCAACCCAGTACTGGGACACACCCATACACTCTCGCATCTATTCACGCACTCATACACTACAGCCAATTTAGTTCATCCAATTCATCAATATCACATATGTTTGGACTGTGGGGGAAATCGGAGCACCCGGAGGAAACCCACGTCAACATGGGGAGAACATGCAAACTCCAGACAGAAATGCTAACTGGCCCAGCCAGAAATCGAACCGTCGACCTTCTTGCTAAGGCGACAGTGATAATCACTGAGCCACCGTGCAGCCCTTACCAGATCATGTTCAAGAGACCTAAAGTAACAGCTATCACACGCAGTTATGAAAAGCAACCAAGGAACCGGTGAACAAAATCATAAATCATGGAAACTAATCAAACGCAAGATTTACACCAGCTATTAAACTGTGTTTCGTCAATCCAATCACACGCTGACAATATTAAATGCAGGTGTAAATAGGGGATAAAATATTTTGAGCTTGTCTACTTTTGCCCACTTTCAGGGGTAACTAATGCATCATTTCCACTGAACAGTATGGTATAGTACAGGGGTTCTCAAACTCTGTCTTGGAGATCCTGTGTCTTGCAGATTTTAGTTTTAACTTGCCACAACACACGCAAGGTTTCTAGAAAACCTAGTAAGAGCTTGATTAGCTAGCCCAGGTGTGTCTGACTGGAGGGTTACTGCAGCTAAAATCTGCAGGACACTGGACCTCCAGGATCGAGATGGAGAACTCCGTAATATAGTATAAATAAAATATAGTATGGTTTGATACAAGTCATCCTGATCAGGGTTGCGTTTCATCAAACATTAATGTTCATGCTCTGTTTTCATAAAAGTGAACTGAGTGAATCCATTGGGTTTGTTTATTAAGCCGAATTGGAGTTTGACTCAAAGCATTCATGTATTTTGTTCAACACAGGCTCATTCTGAAAAAGTACCCCTATATACATTTCTGGAGATCGCGAATTATGTAGCCAGAGGTACGGTTGGCTGCTTTTCGTCTTTAAAATGAACGCTACGGGGTGGTGTGATGCCGTTTCTTTTCGCGATTACCAGCTGACTGCTAATCACCATATGGATCACTTTCCCACTGTTACCAGTTTGTCCAGTGGCTCACCGTGTACTTTGGCAGACTTGAGACGCAATGAGGAGTTGACCATAACGACAGGGTTTGAGTCCGGTGAAGAATGGTTCCAGAAGCAGCTAAGACAAAAACAAATGGCAAAAAATAAAATAAACAAGTAAATAATGGTGAGAATGTGGTCCTATCTGAAAACGTGGTAAAAGTCAGGCGAGGGCTTTTCTTTTTCTGGATTGCTTTTGAAAACACTGTCGGTTGGGCTTAGGGAAGGAGAAGGGTGGGTCAGTCGGTCGGTCAGTCAGTCAGTCAGTTAGTCAGTCGACAGCGGCTTCTGGGGGATTTATGCGAGAACAGCGGGCACGAATGGCACTTGCGAGAGAAATTTTAGATATCAAAAAGCATACACAGCGGCCTCTGGTTGATTCACGAAAACAAAAACTGCAAAATAAGAAGCTCCTGGGATGTATTTGGCGCTCTCCAGAAATGTATATAGCAGTACGTTTTCAGAATGAGCCTGGGTTGATTTTTCTGACAGTGAAACTTTCAGAATCACTGTTGTTGAACTGTGTCGGTTTCTGTTGTCACTGATTCCAGTTCTTTTCATTTCTCTTTCACCCCAGTCAGACTTTTTTTTTCCTGTTGGAGCGGGTCCATTTGATCTTATTAACCCATCAGAAACCTTGATGTAAATGCAACAACAAAATCAACTTAAAATAGATGTCAAAATGCAAATTTATTTGATGTCAATTGACTACCTTAAATAGCTAAACGACATTAAACTGACATCTAACACTGGCCTCAAAAAATATGTCAAAAATCAATTAAAGGACTGTCCTGTAATTTGATTTTGACCCAATATTAGATGTCAGTTTGATGTTGTTTTGACATCAAGGTAGTTTACATGCATCGTAGGTATACAAAATCCTGAGTAAATTTGTAATTGAGGCTTTATTTATATTTTTTGGTGATCAGAAGGGCATCAGTGAGTGGATGTCAAATGGACGTCAAGGTTTTGATGTCAAATTGATTTGTATGTTGATTTGTTTTTTGACTTTATACTTGATGTCAATTTGATCGAGGTGCCTGCTGGGAAATGCATTATTAATATGACTCCAGGATAATATATCTGCACTGTAATTTTTTTTTGTTTTGATTTTATTTTATTTTATTTTATTTATTTATTATTTATTTATTTATTTATTTATTTATTTATTTATTTATTTATTTATTTATTTATTTATTTATTTATTTATTTATTTATTTATTTATTTATTTGTTTGTTTGTTTGTTTTGTTTGATTTTTTTTGGAAGGGGTTTTTGTTTGTTTTGGGGTTTTTTGTTTTGTTTTGCTTTGTTTTGATTTTATTTGACTTATTTGTTCATTTGTTTTGTTTTGTTTTGATTTTATTTGTTTGTTTGTTTTGTTTTGTTTGATTTGCGTTTTTTGTTTTGTCTCGGGGGGAGGGGTTTTTGTTTGTTTTGTTTTGAGGTTTTTGTTTGTTTTGTTTTGATTTGCTTTGTTTAGATTTAATTTGACTCGTTTGGTTATTTGTTTTGTTTTGATTTGTTTTGATTTGATTTGTTCGTTTGTTTAGTTTTATTTGTTTTTGGGGTTTTTGTTTTGTTTAGGGTTTTTTGTTTGCTTTGTTTTGATTTTATTTGACTTATTTGTTCATTTGTTTTTTTTGTTTTTTTATTATTATGTTGCACATGTGCATTTGAGGTAATATTTAAAAATACATTGTATGGTTCCAAATTATTTTTCTTTTATGCCGAAAATAACTGAATATTAATAAAGATCACATTCCATGAATACACTTTGTAAATTTCCTACAGTACATAAAGAAAAAACTACCTTGTTGATTAGTACTATTATTCATCACTAAATACTTCATTTGAACAACTATTAAGGAGATTTTGTCAATACTTAGATTTTTTTTAACCCTCAGATTTCAGATTTTCAAACAGTTATTGAAATCTTGACCTATCTAAAAACATACATCAATGGGAATGTATTCAACTTTCAGATGATGTATATCTGAATAAATAAATAAATAAATAAAACAAATGACATGTATGACTTGTTTGGTTCTCTGTTTTCACATTTCAAAACTATGCTACTTCAAACAAATGTTTATTGTGTTCAAAACATGCAAAACTTCAGAATTTTGACATTTTTGCATTTTTACATATTTTATTACTACAAATTTAAAAAATACCAGATGAACCAGATGTCTTAATCAATCCTCTGCACAACTGAACACAGAATTCAATGTTAATTTTAATATTCAGCACATTAAATATTTTTGACACAGAAACTTGAGCAATAGAATAATGTTATCTGCTGGAAACACATTCATCTTTAACCAAATAGGCTTAAAATGTAGAAGACTATATAGTATCTTCAAGAATATCTGTATAATTCAAACTAGCCCTTACTGTTTATGTCACAGAACAAAATATATAAAAATGTGTGGATTAAAGTTTGGTTTTAGTTCATCTGCTGTAAACTCACTATACTGCCCCCTCTGGTGGACTGATTCATTTATTGACTTGCTCAAAATACAGCAATGAATTCCAGAGCAGGGAGCTTTTGCATGATATTTGCTTTAAATGACCTCAAGTGCAGCAATCAAGAGGAAAATGTTCAACTTGATTGAATGATGTGCAAAAAGAAAGCCCCGCCCCCTACACAATGCCATTTCTAGGTTGTCTTCCCAGAACTGGGTTGCGGCTGGAATGGCATTCGCTGCATAAAAGCATATGCCAGGGTAAATGGCGGTTCATTCTGCTGTGGCAAAGTAAAATGATGAATGAATGAATATTGAAAATGGGCGACACAGTGGCTCAGTGGTTAGCACTGTGGCCTCACAGCAAGAAGGTCGCTGGTTCGAGTCCCAGTTGGCGTTTCTGTGTGGAGTTTGTATATGTGAATGGGTACGGATGTTTTCTCAGTACTGGGTTGCAGCTGGAAGGGCATCCGCTGTATAAAACATATGCTGGAATAGTTGGCGGTTCATTCCGCTGTGGTGAAGTAAAATGAAAATGACCGAATAAAAATGAATGAATGAATGTTGAAAATGGGTGACATGGTGGCTCAGTGGTTAGCACTGTGGCCTCACAGCAAGAAGGTCGCTGGTTCGAGTCCCGGCTGGGTCAGTTGGCATTTCTGTGTGGAGTTTGTATATGTGAATGAGTGTGTATGGATGTTTTCTCAGTACTGAGTTGCAGCTGGAAGGGCATCCGCTGTATAAAACATATGCTGGAATAGTTGGCGGTTCATTCCGCTGTGGCAACCCCTGATGAATAATGAATACATTTTGAAAAACGAAATCTCCTGCATCATCATTAGCTTCTTAGCTGCCACATACACCTGATATTACACACACACACACACACAGGCAGTACTGTGCTTCTCCAGTGCGGTGTTAATATTTCTGGAGGACTGGAGGTGCTGAGGTCTCCATCTTCCTCCCCCAGAGGTGCAGCAGCTGTTAACCTCGCCTCGAGAAACGCCGCATGAAAAGACAGCTGCCTTTCTACTTCCTACATACTTTGATGCTGCGCAAATGAAAAGCAGCTTTATATTCATAAGATGCAATGCTCTGCTTAAAATGTACGTAAAGCAAGAATATAAGAATACAGTTGCAATTCAGATTAGCTCTCAAAAAGATGACCTTGCACTGTAAAAAATGTCGGGTTCCACACAACCCATTTGTGTTGGGTCAACAAGAAGGAATTAAGTTTTCCTATTTATTTCTGCTTTTGAATCAGGTTATGAGACCTTGATCTTTCAACAACTTTTAACCTTGAAAAGTTCGAATAAGTGACTTTTATGAACATCTTTAATAGTGTAAAGTGCTATATTGTCTGTGTTGGTGTTGTCTATTATGTTTTTTAAAACCTTGTAATAACTTGCCAGTGCATTTTCTGTTATTTAACAGATGTATTTCTCTATATATTATTTCTTATACGTTATATCATTTTAGGGCGTCATGGTGGCGCAATGGGTGGCACAATCGCCTCACAGCAAGAAGGTCGTTGGATCAAGCCCCGGCTGGGTCAGTTGGCATTTCTGTGTGGAGTTTGCATGTTTTTTCCAGTGTTGGCGTGGGATTCCTCCAGGTACTCCGGTATCCCCCTCAGTCCAAAGATGTGCTATAGGTGAATTGTATAAACTAAATTAGCCGAAGTGAATTTGTGTGAATGAGTGTGTGTGGATGTTTCCCAGTGATGGGTTGCTGCTGAAAGGGCATCCGCTGTACATAACATATGCTGGATGAGTTGGCGGTTCATTCCGCTGTGGCGACCCCAGATTAAATGAATTAATTATATAATTTCAAACTACTAAAATGTCAATAAAATTCAGAGTTGAATTTTCAACATCCAAAGTCTACAGAGCAGAGATCAACATCCCATAATGCAATTCACAACCATAAATAAATGGAAAACATCACAAAATACTGAAACTGCTCTTTAACAGATATTTTCTGTACAGTGTATAGGGTATTTTTGCGGTAACTTACTGGCATCACTGTTCCCAGCAGCTGCCACTTTACGGTAACTTACCTGTAAATGTGTTTTACAGTAGCAGGGCCCTACTGCAATTTCATTTGACAGTAAAATAGCCATAACGCAGCTTCTTTTTATGGTAAAATGCCCTTTACCACATTTAATTTGACAGTATGACCATTTTACAGTACTTTTACTGTAATTTATTTACATTTTACACACTAGCAGTACAAAACCTTAATTTTTCGTATTTGCTGTTGAATGTAATAAATTTTAAACAAGTGACGAGATCAGTATCTTTAATATTCATTTTTATTATATCCATTTTAAATGATCTACAAAAGTAATTTTCATGCATATATATATATATATATATTAAATACATTTTGTGTACTCATTCATACTCATTCATTCATTTTCCTTTGGCTTAGTCCCTTTATTTATCAGGGCTCGCCACAGCAGAATGAACCGCCAACTATTCCAGCATATGTTTTACGCAGCGGATGCCCTTCCAGCCGCAACCTAGTACTGGGAATCACACACTCTCGCATTCACACACACACTCATACACTACGGCCGATTAAATTTATTCAATTCCCCTATAGCGCATGTGTTTGGACATTGGAGGAAACTGGAGCACCTGGAGAAAACCCACACCAACACGAGGAGAACATGCAAACTCCACATAGAAATGCCAACTGGGACTTGAACCAGCAACTTTCTTGCTGTAAGGCAACAGTGTTAACCACTGAGCCACCGTGCCGCTGTGATATAAGATGTTAATGAATAATATTTTCGGTCAACTGTCTTCAACTAGTTGCAGTACTTGCTTACATTGATTACAGTAGAATACCACAAACTCCTAATATGCAGTGTTACTGTAAACGTGTTGAAATTACCCACAATGCAGTGCATATTACAGTAGTGAACTGTAAGAATGTACATGGTATTTTACTGGGCGTTTTTGCAGTAAATAACTGTGAGATTGCAGCAAAGTCTAACAGAGATAACTGACAGTTTTGTCAATTATTTACATACCTTATTTACCTTATTTACCTTATTTAGTTTGAATTATGTAATGTGATTTTTGTACATTTTGGCACATTTATTTATAAAACATTCTAAAGGTTTTCAATAATATATGCTGTGTTCATTCGTTTTCCTTCGGCTTAGTTTCTTATTTATCTGAGGTCACCACTGTGGAATGAACCGGCAACTATTCCAGCATATGTTTTACACAGCGGATGCCCTTCCAGCTGCAACCCAGTACTGGGAAACATCTATACACACTCATACACTATGGCCAATTTAGTTCATCAATTCCCCTATAGCGCATGTGTTTGGACTGTGGGGGAAACCGGAGCACCCGGAAAAAACCCATGCCAACATGGGGAGAACATGCAAACTCCACACTTCCAGCCACTGAGAGTGCTAACCACTGAGCCACTGTGCCACCTTTTTGCTGCATGCAGTGCAATGATTGTAGCATATATATGCCAAAGTGGAGAACTCTCAAGCATTGCCATTGTCAGTTTCTGGGATAAATAAATAAATAACTGGTCTTATTAACATCTCTTTCCTGGTAAATGTGTTCATATAGTAAAAAAGAGTCCACTACATTCTATAAATAATATCTAATAAATAAGATTTATGATTTATAGCTATATTTTGTTTAAAACGTAATTTTTTGTTTTATTCTGTAAACTGCTGATTGCGTTTTCACATTTTTTTCTTTTTTTTTTTTTTCAAAACAAACTTTTAAAAGTTGTCATTTAGAGCTGTTTTTGTATGAAATAACAGAAAATGGCGACCATTTTGAGGGATGTAAACAATAACAACGGTCCTAGCACATTTCCTGGTATACATTTTTAATTTCCATAGCTTCAAGGAGTTCAAAAAGGTTGACATATTGAGAAATAATGATATGATAGCTGTTTTAACGTAAAGTTATGATTAGATTGGCTTTTTATATGAAATAGTTTGACAATAAACAGTAAATGGTCAATGACATCACATTGAAATGGCCTATACTATAGTTTTAGACACTTTTATATAGTTTACATTCATTTTAGACAAGATGTAGACAACACATTCGCAATATTTGTTGAAAATACACTGTAATAAAAATGTCTGGATTGTTTTTGCTCTAAATGACATTGTTTTATATGAACGTTGTAAGAAATGGTATTGAATAATAATAATGTTATCAGTTTTTATCAAAATAGCTGTGTTTTTATGCTAAACAATCGTTATTATTACAGTTTCTTTGATAATTTGGATACTTATGAGATAGTAAGTTTCAATATAGTCTAATATATCTAAACAATTGAAATACGTTAATTTTATGTATGAAGTACATATAAGGTATTTTAAAACAGTAATTTACAATATGAAGTCATTTATATCTACATATTGATAAAACAGTCATTTTAATTATTTATAAGACAATTTATAAAATAACTACCTGTAGTACTAAACCTGACCCACAGAGTTCTCCGCTCTTATCACCTTCTCGACGGAAGTGATGCAATACGCACTGACGTGGCCGGAAACCCGCCATCTTGAGGAAGGAAACGCCTTGAACTTAAGGAGGAAACTTGGAACTGTGAGTTTTGTTTTGTTTTTTTTAACTCATCAATTTTCAACTCTAATTGTTTATTAGACTTTTTGCTCTATGGAAACAGTCGCCGGATAATCGCGAAGTGTCGTCTGTGATTAAAACGGAAGACTTTAAACTGAATTAATGATGTGTTTGTGACAAAGGAAACAGCAGTATGATGACTTCAGCTAATTATATTCTGTAAATAACTAATTATTTGATCCATAAATGTGTTATATTTGTTGAACACAACTTTAAATATTTATCCGGAGTAATAATAACTAAAATCGCGGAACTTCCGGAGAGTTTGAACGTTAAATTTAATAAAGAGATCAAATATATGTGCGAGTAAGTTTATCTTCTTAACCCCGTCAGACTTTTATTATTGTTTTTGTTGTTGTTTTGATTTTTTTAATGCATGTCCAATCTGTTCAGATAGATTAGTTTTATTATTTAAATAAATTATTCATTATGACTTTAATGTCTGTTATCGTGTGTGGCTTTTCCTGGTGTTCTTAAAGGGACAGTTCATCCAAAAATGAAAATTGTCGTCATTTTAGTCACCTTTTACCTGTTTAAAACCTGTTTGAGATAGTTTCTTCTGTGAAACACACAAAAAGATATTTTGAAAAATGTTGGAAACCGGTAACCATTGACTTCCATTGATGTGTTTTTCCTATGCATGTCAATGGTTACAGGTTTTTAGCTTTCTTCAAATGAAGAAACTATTTGATAAATGTGTGGAGCTACTTGATGGTGAGTGATTAATGGTGAATTTTACTCTTTAAATAATAACTTGTGTGATCTATAAATGTGTTATAGCTGTTCAACACAAATTAATATTATGCTGGAGTAATATAAACTAAAAACGCGAAACTTCCAAAGAGTTTTAACGTTAAATTTGATAAAGCGATAAAAATATATATGGTTGTTTAAGTTAGGATGATTTTGTAATGTTATTCTTTTAACACCGCCAGGTTTTTATTATTATTTATTATTACTTTTTAAATACTTGTCCAAGCTGTCGAGTTAGATTAGTTTTATTATTAAAATAATTTATTCGTTTAGACTTTAATGTCTGTTATCGTGTGTGGCTTTTCCTGGTGTTCTTAAAGGGACGGTTCACCCAAAAATAAAAATTGTCGACATTTTAGTCACCTTACACCTGTTTGAGTTTGTTTCTTCTATTAAACACACAAAAAGATATTTTGAAAAATGTTGGAAACCGGTAACCATTGACTTCCATAGTATTTGTTTTTCCTATGCATGTCAATGGTTACAGGTTTTTAGCTTTCTTCAAAGTGTCGTAATTTTTGTTCAAATGAAGAAACGATTTGATAAATGTGTGAAGCTACTTGATGGTGAGTGATAAATGGTGAATTTTACTCTTTAAATAATAACTTGTGTGATCTATAAATGTGTTATAGCTGTTCAACACAAATTAATATTATGCCGGAGTAATATAAACTACAAACGCGAAACTTCCGAAGAGTTTTAACGTCAAATTTAATAAAGCGATAAAATATTTATGGTTGTTTAAGTTAGGATGTTATTCTCTTAACACCGCCAGGTTTTATCATTATTATTTTTAAATACTTGTCCAAGCTGTCGAGTTAGATTAGTTTTATTATTAAAATAATTTATTCGTTTAGACTTTAATATCTGTTATCGTGTGTGGCTTCTCCTGGTGTTCTTAAAGGGACGGTTCACCCAAAAATGAAAATTCTGTCATCATTTACTCACCCCTGTTCACAACCTGTTTGAGTTCTTCTGTTAAACGCATAAGAAGATATCTTGAAAAATGTTGAGAACCAGTAACCATTGACTTCTATAGTGTGTGTTTTTCCAATGGATGTCAATGGTTACAGGTTTTCAGCTTTCTTCAAAATGTCGTATTTTGTGCTCAACAGAAGAAACAGAGAGTGAGTGGCAATAGTACGTTTATAACTATCTCTTTAAATATCACTCATTTGGAGAATCAGGTATGATTTGTCATTATATTGACTTGAATAAGTGTGATTTTATTTTTATTTTCACGCTATTTTATGTGTTATATTTATGATCAGTCAGTTTGCGGTTGATTCTGTTAGAGTTTGACGCATTTAAATCAGCCTTTTGTTTGTTTCAGTGGTGTTGAAAAGACGTCTGGCGAACATGGGGAACATATTCGCAAACCTCTTTAAAGTCTTCGGCAAGAAGGAGATGAGAATTCTTATGGTGGGACTCGACGCTGCTGGAAAGACGACAATTCTGTATAAATTAAAGTTGGGGGAAATTGTTACCACCATCCCAACAATCGGTAGGTCAATAATAGGACTTATCATCATCATTATCATCATCAGCAGCTGAAATGGAGATATTTGGACACATGTGGATTCAGTTTTTCTTTTGTGTTCAAGGTTTTAATGTTGAAACGGTGGAGTACAAGAATATTAGTTTTACAGTTTGGGACGTCGGTGGTCAAGATAAGATTCGACCATTGTGGCGTCATTATTTCCAGAACACACAAGGTAACAAGTTTTTCTAGTACTACAGTGTTAGGATTAAATTTGTATTTGTTTATTGACTCTGTTGTGCAGTACAAGTACTGTAAAATACAAATCTGGATGCTGTAATGACTATATTTTGAATAACATCAATGAACTTGTTTTTACATTAGATGACTATTTTCCCTTATGCCATCAACTTTACACCAAAAAAAGCTCATCTGTACTGTCTAGTGAATGATTAAGAAATTTTTTTTAGATATTATGCTTTTACCATGTAATTAATCTGGGTAACATTTAAAGTAATGGTGTAGAGTTTCTATCTCAAAATAAACAGGCAAAGCTGTGAATAATATAAATGCAGCTTTTTGCCACATAATTCTACCAACAGTAAATAGAAAAAAAAAACTAATTAGTCTGTTAATTAAATTCTTTTCCCAGGATTGAATAATAATAACAACAATAATAAAGGTCATTTAATCTCATAATCCAGACGAAAAACTCTTTATAGTCGAGACCTTTAAGTTTAGTCTAAATCTCACAATTCTGATTCCCTCTCTCACAACGGCGAGTTTAAAGGCTAATAATAATAATCTGTAGGCCTAATTCTACATTTTACATTCAGCAGTTCTTCATTTTACAGAGTTCTGAAATTACATCTTAATTTACATCTCAGAATTGAAAGATTTTTTATATTTTGACTCGCTTAGAAAAACAGAACTTCTCACAATTGCATGTTCATTGTCTTTATCACATTTAAGAAATATCTCTCTCTCTATTCCTGTTTTGTTCCACAGTTGCAATTCTGTTACTGATTATCCAGAAATGAGCTCTCAATTATGATGGAAATATGAATTGTGAGATATCAACAAGAAACTGCATTTACATCTCCTAATTCTGACTCCGCATTCATTCAGAATTTTAGGACTGTGATTTTGTGACTTGAAATTGCAAGATATAAACTTTTAGTTGTAGAGGAAAAGCATAAAATTGGTAACAAAGAGTAAGAATTATGGGCATGGATAACTAAACCAGCTTTAAAATGCAATAATGACACTTTCCATTGATGTATGGACTATATTTTAAGATGCAACTATTGGAAAATCTGGAATCTGGTTAAAAATCACCTTTAAAATGTCTTAGCAATGCAGATTTCTTATTAAAAATTGAGTTTTGATACATGTACTATAGGAAATGGAACATGGAGTGATTTTTTTAGTGTAAACAAAAACTTTATCATTCAAGTTTCATTCATCATTATCATTATAAGTCATTATAAGTATTTTTGGCTATTGGCAACATGAGCGTTTTTTAAAATTAATATTTCATGATAAAGACAAGTATCCATATATTTAAGTTCAAATAATTTTACTCACATTTCCTTTTATTTTTTTCTTTCAGGTCTGATCTTTGTGGTTGACAGTAATGATAGAGAGCGTGTGAATGAGGCGCGAGAGGAGCTGATGCGGATGTTGGCCGAAGATGAGCTCAGAGAAGCTGTTCTGCTAGTGTTTGCCAACAAACAGGTACTGACGGCTTTCAAGCCTATTTACTCCTGGTCACTTCATGCATTTTCTCTGATCGGATCACTCTCTGATTTTCAAAAATATTTCCTAAACGATGTTTTAACAGAGCAAGGAATTTTTCACAGTATTTCCTATAATATTTTTTCTTCTGGAGAAAGTCTTATTTGTTTATTTCAGCTAGAATAAAAGCAGTTTTTAATATTTTTTAAAAACCCTTTTAACCTCCTAGGGCTTAATTGTGCACGTACGTGTTGTGGACAGCACATTTTAGCTCTTAAGTGGCTATTTAAAATACTTAAATGTTTTATATTTTGTTACAGACATTCAGTGTCATCCTGTAACTGTTTTGCAGCTTATGAAATGTCCCAAACCCTATTTTTAACTGACCAAAAATGGGAAAAATTTAGTTTTTACTCTCTGATAGTCAAAGCAAGTAAAAAAAAAACTATGCTAAATATGCATTAAAAACAATCAGGAAAAAGTGTTTTATGTAAATTTGGATCCACATATATGGACATCAATTTTCTCTAAAAGTACATCATATCAAAAGATGAAACTTAGATTTTTATTCTAATTAGGTTCCAATAGGGTTGGGCGATATGACCTAAAATTAATATCACGGTATTTTTCATCTTTTGAACGGTGACGGTATAATATCATGGTATTACTTTCAATAGCAAAATAAAATACATCTCAAGGAAGAACGGACAAAAAAAAGTCTCACTTCTATCACTCTTTAAAAGTTTTGGTTTGGGTCATTGTAAATGCTCAGTCTCGTTATGAGCTGATCTTCATTTCTCTGTGTTGGTGGAATAAAGCAGGCGAGTCAGCCGCACCAATTTATGAGCAGACAGAGCAGGATTCTCATGATGACCACCGGCGCAATACTGCTCTTTGTTATGAGCCGTAGTTTCAGTGTAAACTTAGTAAAGGTGAGTTTCTTTGGCGATGATGTGTACAGTGTTAGACTTTATATTTAGCGGACATTTGCGCTGAACACGTGGTGAATGCAACGCATCGAGATTCGGGCACCTTCTCCGAAAACACTCGATTGATCTCAGCTGGTGGATCAACATTTACCTCATGTTATGATCGCTGTCATCTGCGCCATTATCATTATTATTATAACTTTAGGTGAGGTTTGCAAACCTGTGCACTTTTCACTCTTCAGCCGTTTGCATTTCCTGCAGTAACAAAAGCTCCCTGTTATCTGACAGCGGGAAGCGTTGAGTGACTGACAGCTAATATGAACCAATACAGCAGCAGGGTAGAGCAATTCAGCAAGTTTTTAGAGAAAATCAAATCAGATTGCACTACAACCATTATGTTCAGACACACAAATGCTCCCAAATATATTATGAGGGTGCATAGATTAAATTTCGGGCGCTCATGCGACCAAAATGGTTGCAATTTCGAGCCCTGTAGTATAAGGACAGGTATTCAGACCACAACTGAACGTTTGAAGAAAATTGAATGCCTTATTATTTAGAATTAGCTATTATTGATGTAAATGCAGCTGTTCAAGGCACATAATTGATTAATTACGGTATTGACGGTATTAGAAAATCCATGTCGTGGCGCAATGTCACACCGGTGATGACTATGACACCGGTGTACCGCCCACCCCTAGGTTCCAATAAGCCCAAATAGCAAAGAGAAAATAGCAAAGATAAAAGAAATCAGTTATTAGAAATGAGTTATCAAAACTATTATGTTTAGAAATGTGTTGGACAGAAATATCTCCGTTAAACAGTAATTGGGGAAAAAATATACAGAGGGGCAAATATTTCAGACTTCAGCTCTGAATGCGTCTCCTCTAAATGGATATAAATCCTGCGCATATGCAAATTTAACTAGGTTACCTTGATTAAAGCATCAGATACACTGCTTTTAAGGAAATGTATCTTCTTTGTGCATATCTTACTTGGCATACAAATGATTTCATATGTAGACTACTGGAGGCATTAAAACATAAACACATAAGGTGAGCTCAATGATTACTGTCCTTACAGGCATCTATTTTTGTTATGCAGATATGTGCAAGACATCATTCAAAACTGTAAAGGCTTTACTTTAATTTGGATTTAACTTACTGTCTCAAAATCCAAACATTCTGCCTTTGTAAACACAAGAAACGCTATATTTTGCTGTTATTTTTAGACTCCATTCAGTTGTTTATCTGTTGGTAATGCTGCTGTTTGTTTGTTTGTTTATTTTACCATTGTAATTTTATAGCTTAAGGGGTAATGACGAAAAATGAAACTAACACATCTAACTGTCATCTGTGGTGTTGCTATTGTGTTTTGCATTAGTGCTGTTAGATCTGACAGCAGCTGTTTCCATCCAAAGATTGTTATTCCTGCACAAAATTAGTCATTTTTTATTTTTGTTATCTTATTTTTGTATCATATTTTATTGTTTGGGGGTTTTTTTTAATCCGAATTGTATAATAATGACGGTTTAAGTCGACAATCGTTCATTTTTCTAGAAGCCTGAAAGAGATCGCATGCTGTTGTGTGTGCGTGCTCAGCCTCAGAGATGATCAGAGCACACACATCTAAAGTCATCTTAATGAGAGCGCTTTAATGGTCAAATACATGCAAATGTGTGTCAGAGCGCGGAGTTTAGTGATTATTCATATTAACCCTCATTTATGTATTAAATAAACGAGTTGAGAATCAAAAGAAATGTGAAAGGTAAACCATTAATCAGAACCGTACTGCTCTTAAAGTGACAGCGCGCAATATTCCTGCTGCCAACTGTTTTTATCATTTTTATCATTTTAAAGGAGAAAATCAATCACTGCTCTTGACTGAAGGACTTCTGTAGATGAATTTGTTTCTTACAGTGAAGATGCTTAAAGCTCAGTTTGTTTCATATTTTTATTCTATTGTATTTATTTTCCTTTCCATATTTACATGGAGGAAAATAACTATATATATATATATATATATATATATATATATATATATATATATATATACACACACAGGTAAAGTCAGAATTATTAGCCCTCCTGAATTATTAGCGACACTTTTCCCCCCAATTTCTGTTTAACGGAAATATTTTTTTATCAACCCATTTTTAAACATAATCGTTTTAATAACTCATTTTTAATAACTGATTTCTTTTATCTTTGCTATGATAACAGTAAATAATATTTTCATTCATTCATTTTCTTGTCAGCTTAGTCCCTTTATTAATCTGGAGTCGCCACAGCGGAATGAACCGCCAACTTATCCAGCACATGTTTTACGCAGCAGATACCCTTCCAGACAAAACCCATCTCTGGGAAACATCCACAAACACTCATTCACACACATACTCTATGGACAATTTAGCCTACCCAATTCACCTGTACCACATATCTTTGGACTGTGGGGGAAACCGGAGCACCCAGAGGAAACCCACGCGAACGCAGGGAGAACATGCAAACTCCACACAGGAACGCCAACTGACCCAGCCGAGGCTCGAACCAGCGACCGTCTTGCTGTGAGGCGACAGCACAACCTACTGTGCCACTGCATCACCCTAAATAATATTTTACTAGATATTTTTCAGGATACAAGCATTCAGCTTAAAGCGACAGTTAAAGGCTTAATTACGGTAAATAGGCAAGTCCTTGTATGACAGTAGTTTCTTCTGCAGACAATTAAAAAAATGGCTTAAGGGGGCTAATAATATTGACCTTGAAATAGGTTTAAAAATATTTAAACCAGCTTTTAATCTAGCCAACATAAGACTTTCTTCAGAAGAAAAAATATAGTTGGAAATACTGTGAAAAATTCCTGAATCTGTTAAACGTCATTTAAGAAATATTTATAAAAAATAAATAAATAAATCACAGGAGGGCGAATAATTTTGACTTCAACTGATAATCGTCTTGAATAATCAAGATTACAATTATGACCAAAATAATCCTGATCAGGGGCGTTGCTAGACATAAAGCTCTACTGGGGCACCGCCCCCCCCTCAAAAAAAAAAATATATATGTATATATAAAATTATTCTTGTTGTTATACAATTATTATTCTAAATAATCTTAAATGTAACAGAAAAACAATGTTTAGACACAACTGGAGTGATATGCTAAGATCATTTAAGAAATCTTTTGCATAAATATGTAATAAATATTAATTTCATTTGAATGAAATTCTATAGACAATTCAATAAAATACAAAAAAAATGATGTTTTATAAAATGATCTGTTGTCTTAGACTTGACACATGGCAGAGAATTAGGTTTATTAAGTCTTTACCTCCCTGACTCCTCATCCTTCCTCATCTCCTCATCCCTCCTTTTTGCTTCATACTAATGAATCAGGAGGCACGCTTAGTAAGATCACCGTCATATTGTTTAACCTTTAGTTTTGTCGATTTGCTAAACAAAAAAAAGGCTGTTACGCCGGTTTTACAACGCATGAGCGGCACATTGACAAGCAAGTAGCCTACTTTTTTGGCACGCATGTAAATTACCGGGACTCGCACCGGCAGAAGAGCAGCGCGTGCGAGAGGCGCGGAGATGCGTCACTTTGCTTTTTGATTTAACACATTGCTTTCACCAGCGTTGGTTCGGTTGCACATAGAAAATAACGTCTTTATTTCGGAATTACCAGTCTTAATAAATACACCTGCATATGAAGTAAATCATATCTCAATGCATTTACTGGGGCACTGGAGATTGTTACTGGGGCACGTGCCCCAGTAAAATGGGACTAGCATCGCCCCTGATCCTGATTATGATTTTTCCCATAATCGAGCAGCTCTAGTAGGAAATAGTCAAATTTCGTCCTCTGTTAAACATCATTTGGGAAATATTTGAAAAGGAAAATTCACTATTGTATTTAACAGTCTTTGTCCTGCAGGATCTGCCAAACGCCATGAACGCCGCCGAAATCACGGACAAGCTGGGTCTGCACTCACTCCGGCACAGAAACTGGTACATTCAGGCCACGTGTGCCACAAGCGGCGACGGCCTCTATGAAGGACTCGACTGGTTGTCCAATCAGCTGAAAAACCAGAAATAATGACCTCACTCCACTGCTCTTCCCTAGTCTGATCTTCTCCTTTCTAAAACAAACGGGGCTGGAAGCTGCGCTCATTTCAAACACGCTTCATGGAAGAAAACATGTTTAATGTAAATAGTTTTTGTTGTGAGGCAGCTTTTGAGCACCATTATGCAAACTAGATTTTAGTCCATCGTTCTTTATTTTCCATTTTCTCCTCCATTTGTTACCGTTCGAGTTCGTCTTGGAAACTCCAGTGTATTATTTTATTGTGCTCTTTAATAAGACTCGCTCTGTTAGATGTACTGTAAACAAAGCTGTTTTGTTGGTCTTGAACCGAGTACATTACGGACACTACCTGCACATATTACGGTTCGGTTTCGAGGAGGAAAACCAAAACGAATCACACTGTCTTTGCAGCCAAGGCTGACGTGACCTCTAGCTTTACTGTCGCGATCCTTCAAGGGTCGTGAAATGACACCCGGACTGTTTGTTTTGTTTTGTTTCAGTCGGTTAGAAAAACAAGCGTACCTAGAGTTAAATATTAAGTTGTTTTGACAGTCTTTGTTCAAGTGTTACTTTTAACTTTGTATTCTGGACTTAAAATCAAGATAAACAACATTAACCTCATTTAAAGAGAGAGTTCACGCAGAAAATTCGAAATTTAATCACCAAAAGTAGATATTTTGTAGAATGTTCAAACCATTGACTTCAATATTAGAAAAAACAAATACTATGGAAGTAAATGGTTGTTTTTTAAATAAACATTTTTCTAAATATCTTCTATTGTATTCAACATAAAAAAAGAAACTCAAACTGGTTATGTTAATAGTATGATAACGGATTTTTTTTAGTTTTGGGTGAACTGTCTCTTTAATAAGCACACGTTAACAAAGTCGGTAGTTTTTAAGTCTTAAAGGGGACCTATTATGCAAAAATCACTTTTATAAGGGGTTCGTGTGGCAGCAGTGTGCGAATATAACCAGCTCCTAATGATAAAAATTAATTAGATTTTTTTTTTTATAACCACACTTGATAAAAACAGTCTGCAGAAACACTGATTGATGTTCACCCTTTGTACGTGTCATCAGAGGGGTAAAAAGCCCCACCCACTAGTGACCATCTCTCCCTCATTAGCATAAACAGCCCTGAGTGAGAAGCAGCTGTCCGCCATTTGAGTTTTAATCTGCCACTATGCTGACACACAGGCATTTGTAGCTCCGCCCTCTTAAAAAGAGCACAATCTCATTTGAATTTAAAGTGACAGTCACTAAAACAACACAATTAGGATCAAAGCCTAAAAGGGTCAGTTTTAAAGACTTATAAAACATTATTCACACTGTATTTTGAGCTGAAACTTCACACACTCTATGGACATCAGATTTATTTTACATCTTGTTATAAGGGGCATAAAAGGTCCCCTTTAAATACGCACAGCTGTAAGTATATCTGGAGAATGTTGGCATATTAATATCACCGAAAAATTGTATACGAGTAGCCCTGGTGCCTTTACGGTCCATAGAGACCCGTTTGAGATGAACAACCTTTCACATGGTCACTGTATAGGCGATGTTTGAAAACAACCCGTTATTTATCTTTATTTCTCTTCTTTTCTCAATTAACCTGGTTTGGTAGACACTGATTACTTGGGGGGTCGAAACTATGTGAATCTTAGCAAAATGTTTTATAGTGTGACTTGTAACCTATGTATTTGTTTTTTTCAAATTTTGACAGAAATGCACTGTTATTAAATATATTCGTATAACTGGATTACTCTTGTGCTCTCTTTATTTCAATGCACACTTCAAATTATGTTTTGGAGGTAATTGATTGATTATGGTGATCATAAATATAAAAATACACCAATTTTGCTGGTCAACACAGCAGTTACTTGGTTTATTTTTTAACAGTGTGTACTGTACATACTGACATTGAATGTTTTTTTTGAATACCAATTTGAATACAAAATGATGTAAATAACTGCAAAACGAGCCTCTTTCACCAGGCCAGCTATGGGTCTTTGTTTTTATAGTAACCGATTATGACCGATATATCATTAATTCAGCTGCAATTTGATTACAAAGGTTAATAAACACAACACATGGGAATAACTGCAAAATCTTTCACTCTTACGGGTCTTTAATTTCATAGTGACCGATATAACCGATAATGTCCAGTAATGACAGATATTTCATTAATTCACCACTAATTTGAATACAAAATGATGGTAATAACTGCAAAACAAGAAAATAAAGACCCCTTTCACCAGGCCAACTAAGGGTCTTTGATTCCATAGTGACTGATATAACCGATAATGTCCAATAATGACCAATTATATCATTATTCACCACCAATTTGAATACAAAATTATGGGAATAACTGCAAAACGTCAAAATAAAGACCCCTTTCACCACGCCGGCTACACGTCTTTGATTTCATAGGAACCGATAATGACCGATATCATTAACTTAGCACCAATTTTAATACAAAGTTCAATAAACACTAAATGATGGGAATAACTGCAAAAATGAGAAAATGAAAACCCCTTTCATCAGGCCGACTACGTGTTTTTGATTTCATATTGACCGATACTTTATTAATTTGATCTTTGGTTTCATAGTAACCGATATGACCGATATATCATTAATTCACCACCAGAACAAATTGTATAAAATGCAAATTGTAAACATGAAATGCAAAACGAGAAAAAAAGCACCCCTTTCACCCATTTCTACAGCTCTTCTTGATTTCATAATGACCGATTTATCATTATTTCACCATCAATTTATATACAAAATGTATATAAATTTATATACATAATTGGAATAATTGCAAAAACAACAGAATAAAGACCCCTTTCACCAGGCCGACTATGGGTCTTTGATATCATAGTGACCGATATAACCGATAATGTCCAATAATGACAGATATTTCATTATTTCACCAAAATTTTTAATACAAAATTATTGGAATAACTGCAAAACGAGAAAAAGATGTCCCCTTTTCCCAGGCCGGCTACGGGTCTTTGACTTTATAGTGATCGATATAACCGATAATGTGCAATAATGACAAATATATCATTAATTCACCACCAATTTGAATACAAAATGATGGGAATAACTGCAAAACAAGAAAAAAAGATGACCTCTTTCACCAGGCCGGCTACGGGTCTTTGATTTCATAGTGACCAATACAACCAATAATGACCAATATATCATTAAATCTCCAATTTCTATGCAAAATGATGAAAATAACTGCAAAACGAGTAAAAGATGTCCTCTTTCACCAGGCCGACTACAGGTCTTTGATTCCAGTGACCGATATAACAGTTAATGTCCAATAATGACAGATATTTCATTAATTCACAACTAATTTGAATACAAAATGATGGGAATAACTGTAACACAGGAAAATGATGACCTCTTTCACCAGGCCGGCTACGGGTCTTTGATTTCATAGTGACCAATATAACCAATAATGACCGATATATAATAAATTTAGCACCAATTTTAATACAAAGTTCAATAAACACAAAATGATGGGAATAACTGCAAAAATGAGAAAATGAAAACCCCTTTCATCAGGCCGACTACGTGTCTTTGATGTCATATTGACCGATACGTCATTAGATCACAACCGATATATCAATAATTTGGTCTTTGGTTTCATAGTAACCGATATGACCGATATATCATTAATTCACCACCAATTTGAATACAAAATGATGAAAATAACTGCAAAAACGAGAAAAAAAATGTCCTCTTTCACCAGGCCGACTACAGGTATTTGATTTCATAGTGACTGAATTAACCGATAATGTCCAATAATGACAGATATATCATTAAATCACCACCAATTTGAACACAAAAAGAAGGGAATAACTGCAAAAATGAGAAAATGAAAACCCCTTTCATCAGGCAGACTATGTGTTTTTGATTTCATATTGACCGATACGTCATTAGTTCACCCTCGATATATCATTAATTTGGTCATAGGTTTCAAAGTAACCGATATGACCGATATATCATTATTTCACCAAAAATTTGAATCCAAAATGATGGGAATAACTGCAAAACAAGAAGAAGATGTCCTCTTTCACCAGGCCGGCTACGGGTCTTTAATTTCATAGTGACCAATATTGACCGATATATCAATAATTCAGCACCAATTTTAATACAAAGTTCAATAAACACTAAATGATGGGAATAACTGCAAAAATGAGAAAATGAAAACCCCTTTCATCAGGCCGACTACGTGTTTTTTGATGTCATATTGACCGATACGTCATTAAATCACAACCGATATATCAATAATTTGGTCTTTGGTTTCATAGTAACCGATATGACCGATATATCATTAATTCACCACCAATTTGAATACAAAATGATGAAAATAACTGCAAAAATGAGAAAAAGATGTCCTCTTTCACCAGGCCGACTACAGGTATTTGATTTCATAGTGACTGATATAACCGATAATGTCCAATAATGACAGATATATCATTCATTCACCACCAATTTGAACACAAAATGATGGGAATAACTGCAAAAATTAGAAAATGAAAACCTCTTGCATCAGGCCGACCACGTGTCTTTGATTTCATATTGACCGATACATTATTAGTTCACCATTGATATATCATTCATTTGGTCTTTGGTTTCATAGTAACCGATATGACCGATATATCATTATTTCACCATAAATTTGAATCCAAAATGATGAAAATAACTGCAAAAATTAAAGAAAAAGATGTCCTCTTTTCCCAGGCTGACTACAGGTATTGGATTTCATAGTGACTGATATAACCGATAATGTCCAATAATGACAGATATATCATTAATTCACAACCAATTTGAGCACAAAATGAAGGGAATAACTGCAAAAATGAGAAAATGAAAACCTCTTTCATCAGGCCGACCACGTGTCTTTGATTTCATATTGACCGATACATCATTAGTTCACCATCGATATACCATTAATTTGGTCATAGGTTTCAAAGTAACCGATATGACCGATATATCATTATTTCACCACAAATTTGAATCCAAAATGATGGGAACAGCTGCAAAACAAGAAGAAGATGTCCTCTTTTCCCAGGCCGGCTACGGATCTTTGATTTCATAGTGACCAATAATGACCGATATATCAATAATTCAGCACCAATTTTAATACAAAGTTCAATAAACACTAAATGATGGGAATAACTGCAAAAATGAGAAAATGAAAACCCCTTTCATCAGGCCGACTACGTGTTTTTGATGTCATATTGACCGATACTTCATTAGATCACAACAGATATATCAATAATTTGGTCTTTGGTTTCATAGTAACCGATATGACCGATATATCATTAATTCACCACCAATTTGAATACAAAATGATGAAAATAACTGCAAAAATGAGAAAAAGATGTCCTCTTTCACCAGGCCGACTACAGGTATTTGATTTCAGTGACTGATATAACCGATAATGTCCAATAATGACAGATATATCATTCATTCACCACCAATTTGAACACAAAAAGATGGGAATAACTGCAAAAATTAGAAAATGAAAACCTCTTTCATCAGGCCGACCACGTGTCTTTGATTTCATATTGACCGATACATTGTTAGTTCACTACCGATATATCATTAATTTGGTCGTAGGTTTCAGAGTAACCGATATATCATTATTTCACCACCAATTTGAATACAAAATGATGAAAATAACTGCAAAACGAGAAAAAAGATGTCCTCTTTCACCAGGCCGACTACAGGTCTTTGATTTCGGTGACCGATATAACCGATAATGTCTGTTTAATGAGCAAGATATCATTAAATCGCCACCAAAACGCCCTCCAGTTCTCCAAAGCCCTCCTTGGCACTTTAATAAGTGACAAATAGGATCGGCTGGGCCTGCAGGGTCACCAGCCTGAAATCAGGCGCCGTGGCTTTGGCCCAACAAGGGGGAGGGAAAAGCAATCTAGGACAACGTTCCTTTGGCCCGATTAGGCTGCCATGGATAATGCAGCCAAGCCAGTAATACATGGCAGGGAAGGCACGATGGTGGGAAAAGGAGGGGTGTTGCTCCCCTTTTTTCGCTGGCTCTCTTACAGGGTGGCTTTTGTTCAGCCCACTCCTGCTGCTCCAGCGGCTTGGGGTTTGTGTGTGGCGCTCGGGCACATCCCTGGGCCTGGATTTTTGCACTCGTCTTTTGTCTGCGCTTTTTGCTCTTTTCTCGCACGGCCCCAGGTGCCAGCCAACAGAATGCCGCCTTTCACAGGCACTCAATGCGAATGCAAACAGTCCGCTCTATTACAGCGACAGGAGCACATTCCAGCAGTCAGGAAAAACGAGAACAAATTATATCGAGAAGACAATATGGGAAGGTGTCGAGGGCAGGTACCGAACAACGCAGGGTGTCGGGAAGAAAACGTGGTTTATTTCAGCAAAATATACAATAAAAAGTCCTCGTGTGCTCATATTCTTCTCCTTTCTCCAAAAACATGTCCGTTACAGTTCAACACCAATTATAAAAAGAAAAGTGTGGAGGTGTTATGTTCTGTATGATTATTTTATTTGTATTTTGTAATTATATTGACAGAAAAGGTATCATTTTTACCTCAACGTTTTCATTGTAACTATTTGATTTCGATTGCTTTAAAGGGATAGTTCACTCAAAAATAAAATGTCCTTGTATAGTTTTTTCTTCTTCTGTTGAACACTATGTGAAGTTTCACAAACTAATTTCGAGAGGAGCACGTGATATGATTGACCACAGCTGATCCTCATTGCTAATCATTAGCTAGCCTATCAGATCATTCTAAAACTACTATAAATATCCTGCCTAAACTTCATTCCTTATCTTCGTTTTTGGAACCCCCCCCCCCATCCTTCCCTTCTCCCTCCTCCTCTTTCATGATCGGGCAACACGGTGGCTCAGTGGTTAGCACTGCTGCCTCGCAGTAAGAAGGCCACAGGTTCAAGTTCTAATTGAGCCAGTCGGCACTCCCTGTGTGGAGTTTGCATGTTCTCCCTGTGTTTGCATGGGTTTTCTCCGGGTCCTCCGGTTTCCTCCCACAGTCTAAAAACATGTACATAAGTGAATCGTAATACAGTCACAAGCACTTAACGCATACATAGAAAAATGTGGCACTCGAGAAACACCTGATCTCGTATCCCTCCTAATGCTCATTGACCAGGCGGGAACCTCGGGCTCATCCATCTCCGAGATCAGGGTTCTCTCCCGGGACAGCATGCCAAACCTGCTATCATAGTCGAGCATTTTCTAAGTGTGAACTCTTGAAAGAAGATATTTAGAAAAATGCAGACTGATGAGAACCACTGACTTGCATAGAAGGAATATACAATGGAAGTCAATGGGGAGGGGGGGGATCAACCAGCATTTTTCAAAATATCTTCTTTTGTGTTCGATGAAAAAACTCAATGAGTGAGGGGTGAGTACATAATTAAAATTTTTGAGTGAACTATCCCTTTAATTCAAGAAATAATTAGAAATTCCATATAAGTTAAGTAAACTTTCCCGTATTACTCTGAATGTTTTTTTAATTAGGTGGGGTTGTAATTTTAATATCCTAAAATAAGCAAATGTGACCAGAGACATGTTTTAGGACAGATTTCCTGAGATTCCCCAATTAAAGAGACCGTTCCCTTAAAGATGAAGATGTCCTCACTTTTTACTCACTCCAAGTGGTTATAAACCTTTATGAGTTTTATTATCAGTTGAGCATAAGAAGATATTTGAAGATATCTGCATCCATTCACTACAAACATGAATTTCAATGGTTACAGATTTCCAACATTCTTCAAAATATCTTCTTTTGTGTTCAACAGAGAGCTTGACATGAGCGAATAGTCATTTTGGAGTGAACTACCCCTTTAAATGCACATGCAGCAAATTACAGTATCACGACTGTAAAGATGAAGTGTACACTTATTAGTATACTCAAGTGAGATGCATCCAGATAAATGTGCTGCATGTAAGACTGTGCTCCGTGATTGGCCCGGGTCTAAAACAGGGACAAAGTTGTGGATAAAGGCGAATATCATGACTGAAAACTGAGAATTTCAATGGTTACAGATTTCCAACATTCTTCAAAATATCTTCTTTTGTGTTTGACAGAAGAAAAGACCTCATAACCCTTTTGAGGGTGAGCGGATAGTCATTTTTAGCAGAACTACCCCTTTAAATGCTTATGCAGCAAAGTACAGTAATTTGACTGTAAGGATGAACTGGAATGCATCCAGATAAATGTCCTGCGTTTAAATCTGTGCTCCGTGATTGCCCTGAGTCTGAAAAAAACGGGACAGAAGTGTGGATGAAGGGTAATCAGTGGTCTGAGCTCCTATCATGGTGCCGTCGGTGGCTTTCTGAACATAAAACATATTTTTTTTAAAAAGAAGATATTTTAAAGTATGTTGGAAATCTGTAACCATTGAAATTCTTAGCATTTATTTTTCCTAGCCACTTGAGGATGAGCAAATGGTCATTTTTGAGTGAACTACCCTTTTAAAATGCTTATGGAGCAACATACAGTAAAAAATGAAGTGTACACTTAGTATATTCAAGTGGAATGTATCCAGATATATCGTCTGAGCTATAAAAATCTCAAGAAATCTTAAGTAACCATCAATAAGGAAAAACAAATACTAAGAATTTCAATGGTTACAGATTTCCAACATTCTTCAAAACATCTGCTTTTGTGTTCAACAGAAGAAAGAATCTCATAACCGCTTAAGGGTGAGCGAATGGTGCCTTTTTAGGTGAACTACCCCTTTAAATGCACATGCAGCAAAGCACAGTAATCAGCTGCTATCATGGCGCCGCCGGTGACTTTGTGAACATAAAAGAAGATATTCTGATGAAAGCCGTAACCATTGACTAGGAAAGTACTAAGAATTTCCATGGTTACAGATTTACAACATTCTTCAAAATATCTTCTTTTGTGTTCAACAGAAAAAAGAATCTCCTAACTGCTCAACAGTGAGCAAATGGTAATTTTTGAGTGAACTAACCCCGTTTAAATGCATATGCAGCCGACTGTAAAGATGAACTGTACACTTGTAGTACTGTATATTCAAGTGGAGTGTATCCAGATGAATGTTGTGCATTTAAATCTGCGCTCCGTGATTGGCCTGAGTCTTAAAAACGGGACAAAAGTGTGGATGAAGGGGCATAAGTGGTTTGAGTTCCTATCATGGCACCGCCGGTGGCTTTAAGAACATAAAGGAAGATATTTTGAAAAAAGAAGATATTTTGAAGAATGTTTGAAATCTTTAAGCATTGAAATTCTTGGCATTTGTTTTTCCTAGTCGTGGTTACAGCTTTCGTGTTCAACAGAAAAGAATTGAGGGTGAGCAAATAGTCATTTTTGAGTGAACTACCCCTTTAAATGCTTATGGAGTAACATACATTAACCCGAATGTAAAAATGAACTGTACACTTGTATTATATTCAAGTGGAATGTATCCAGATATATTGTCTGAGCGGTAAAAATCTGAAGAAATCTTAAGTAACCATCAAGTAGGGAAAAGAAATACTGACAATTTCAATGGTTACAGATTTCCAACATTTTTCAAAATATCTTCTTTTGTGTTCGACAGAAGAAAGAATCCCATAAATGCTTAAGGGTGAGCGAATAGTCACTTTTTAGGTGAACTACCCCTTTAAATGCACATGCAGCAAAGCACAGTAATCTGAGCTGCTATCATGGCACTGCCGGTGACTGTGAACATAAAAGAAGATATTTTGAAGAAAGCTGTAACCATTAGCTAGGAAAAACAAGGACTAAGAATTTCAATAGTTAAAGATTTCCAACATTCTTCAAAATATCTTATTTTGCGTTCAGCGGAAGAATCCAATAGCCGCTTGAGGATGAGCAAACAGTCATTTTTGAGTGAACTACCCCTTTAAATGCACATGCAGCAACGTACAGTATCACGACTGTAAACATGAGCTCTACACTTAATAATATATTCAAGTAGAATGTCTCCAGATGAATGTGCCGCATGTAAATCTGTGCTCTGTGACTGCCTCAAGTCTGAAACAGGGAATGGAGGTGTGGATGAAGTGGCATCAGTGGTCTGAGCTGTAAAAATCTTAAGTAACCATCAACAAGGAAAAACAAATACTAAGAATTTCAATGGTTACAGATTTCCAACATTCTTCAAAATATCTTCTTTTGTGTTTGACCAAAAAAAAAGAATCCCATAACCACTTGAGGGTGATCGAATAGTCACTTTTTAGGTGAACTACCCCTTTAAATGCACATGCAGCAGAGCACAGTAATCTGAGCTGCTATCATGGCACCGCCGGTGAATTTGTGAATAGAAAAGAAGATATTTTGAAGAAAGCTGTAACCACCGACTAGGAAAAACAAGGACTTCAACATTCTTCAAAATATCTTCTTTTGTGTTCAACAGAAGAAAGAATCTTATAACCGCTTAATAGTGAGCAAACAGTCATTTTAGAGTGAACTAACCCCCTTTAAATGCACACGCAGCAACGTACAGTGTGTACACGTGATTGTGCCTCATGTAAATCTGTGCTCTGTGATTGGTTTGAGTCTGAAACAGATGCAAATGAATCTCATAACCACTTAATAGTGTGCATATAGCCGTTTTTGAGTGAACTAACCCCTTTGAATGCTTATGCAGCAACATACAGCAATTTAACTGTAAGGATGAACTGGAATGCACCAAGATGAACGTTCTGCATGTAAATCTGTGCTCCGTGATTGGCTTGAGTCTGAAAAACATGACAGAAACGGGCATCAGTGATCTGAGCTGCTATCATGGCGCCGCCGGTGGGTTTGTTTAGGGGTCCGCCGTCCAGCGCTGTGTCCCTCAGAGGACGAGTCGGTGTCGTGGCGGCGGCGGTGGCGCTGTGGAGGGGGGGTCGGGGTCCTGCGCTCGGCCTTTGGCCCCCCTCCTGAATGCCTGTCACGGGCTCCGGCTCCACTCTGACTGCTCCTTGATGGATTAGGACTGTGGTGGTCCCGGGGATCTTTTCTCCGCCTAAAGGAGAGCACAAAAACACACCTAGACAATCATTTATTCCTGGCCAGCTTGAGAAGTCTGGTTCTGTTTGAGGACTCAGACTACGAGACACTTGTCAAAATTGAAATCAAATTGGTCACGTGTATTTACTTGCACAGCAATTTCACAATGCTTGTTTAAAGGGATGGTTCTAAATCAATAGCCTTGGCTCCTGATGACACACTGAGGTCTTGTGAAGCGAAACGATCGGTCCGTGTAAGAAATTGAACATTATTTACGATATTATTATTAGCTTTAATCAAGAGTCTGGTCAAACAGCTCTCGGCGCATGTGTGAATGTAGTCTGATTGGAGTACCTGAGAGGTCAGGTAATGTTTGGGGGGTGAGGGGGGAGGTTTGTTTTGTTTTATAACCTCCTAGGGCTTGTTTTTAGCTCTTAAGTGGCTATTTTAAATACTTGAATGTTTTATATTTCGTTACAGACATTCAGTGTCATCCTGCAACTGTTTTGCAGCTTATCAAATGTCCCAAACCCTATTTTTAACTGTCCAAAATGGGAAAAAATTTTAGTTTTTACTCTCTGATAGTCAAAGCCAGTTCAAAAAAACAATTCAATGTTAAATATGCATTAAAAACATTCAGGAAAAAGGGTTTTATGTAAATTCGGACCACGAGTCCACATATATGGACATCATTTTTCTCTAAAAGTACATCATATCAAAAGATGAAACTTAGATTTTTATTCTAATTAGGTTCCAATAAGCCCAAATAGCAAAGAGAAATGAAAAATGCATGTAAAACAACACCTTGAGCCTAATATTATTATGTTTATTTAATTTCCAAAAGAAAGAAGCCTATATTATATATGAAACAGGACTATCCCAGAATAAAACAGGGGTAAAAACATGGCTTATTTTCCAGATTATAATACAGTTACACTATTCCCTTCAATGTGATGGGGAAAATATACAAAATATTACAAAATACAGAGTCCAAACTTTAATTAAATGTCCTGTTTTTGGTGTGTGAAATACATGGGTAATATGTTCCAGAAGTTTTAACTCAAAATGATCTTGTTCCGACCTTTAAGTGATGGAGATTTATTGCTAATCCAGTTAAGTGAGATTAAAATTAAGATTGATAAATTATTAAATGTTTTATTAGTGTGGCACGGTGGCTCAGTGGTTAGCACTGTCACCTCACAGTAAGAAGGTTGCTGGTTCGAGTCCTGGTTGGGTTAGTCTGTGTGGAGTTTGCATGTTCTCCCCGTGTTGGGTGGTCCGGTTTCCCCCACAGTCCAAACACATGTGCTATAGAGGAATTGAATGAGCTAAATTGGCTGTAGTGTATGAGTGTGTGTGAGAGTGTGTATAGATGTTTCCCAGTACTGGGTTGCGGCTTGAAGTGCATCCACTGCATAAAACATATGCTGGAAAAGTTGATGGTTCATTCCGCTGTGGCGAACCCTTATAAATAAGGGACTAAGCCGAAGGAAATGAATGAATGATAAAATGTGTCCTTTTTACCTCAAAACGTTCAGTGCATTAACGTATTATATTTTTTATTTTGATTAGTTTAAAGGGACAGTTCACGCAAAAAATGAAAATGTTTTCTTCTGTTGAACACTAAAGAAGATATTTTGAAAAATGCAAGTTGATGATAACCACCGACTTACATGGTAGGAAAACATTTACGACGGGTCAATGGGGGAGAAATTAATCAACCAGCATTTTTCTAAATATCTTCTTTTGTGTTTGACAGAAGTTAGAACCTCAAATAGGTTTGGTACAAGTAAGGGGTGAGTAAATGTTGCTAGAATTTAAATTTTTGAGTGAAATATCAATATATATTATGTATACTGTCATTATAATGTCATTTTAAGAGGTAAAAGAAAAACATTGAGTAAAAATAAGGATGAAAAATGATCTTTTTTACAAATATTGGACTTTGCAAATGTTATAAACTACTCTGGAAAAAAACTAATCCAAAACTGCATTTCATGACCGCATTTACTGGATTTTTAAAAGGTAAAATAAAAATACTGAGTAAAAATAAGGCTAAAAGGAGTTTTCAAATGTTAAAAACTACTCTGGAAAAAAAAAACAATAATCCAAAACTGCCCCTTCCCTTACATTTAAGAAACAATTAGAATTACACTTAATTCCCTAACCCTAATTCCAATTAAACTTTTCCGTATTACTCACCGTATTATTTCATCTTCAAAAGCAACAGGACTACAATTGGACTCCATTCACACATGTGCAGATATCGGTTTGACCAGGCTTCACCAGGCTAAATAACGTTCAATTTCTTCCACAAACCTATCGTTTGGCTTCAGAAGAGCTCCGTGAGTCATCAGCCCATTATTATCCCACTTCTTGTTGAATCTCAGAATGCCTCCTCATCTGTAAGTCGCTTTAGACAAAAGCGTCAGCTAAATGGCTAAATGTCTTGAAAACTTTTAAAATTAGAACATTCATTTCATTTACTAGATATGCGATATTCATTTTGGGGTCAAAATTAAATCATTATTATCGTTTAAGCTTCTGTTCAATGTCTTTTCAACTGGATTTGGTGTTCAAAAACTCCTCTCTAATTGTTTATGTATTTACTCATTACTCAGCCCTAGCTTTAAAAATATTACATAAAATAAATCAATTAAATAATATTATTCTGGAAAATACTTGAATAACTGAATTTATCCTGAATAATTATTTGCATACTCATCTATCAACTATTGTAAGCCCTGGCTGTTGCACTGAGACAAGTGTGTCTCCCATGTCTTCAAATGACTGGAAGATACCAAAAAAAAAAGAAAAGATGGGGTGAACTTAAACCAGTACAACTGTGTTATAGCGCCCTCTTGTGAACAAACTGCAACTCCACAGGTTCACAATTTGAGTCACCAGTCCTACTGTATCACTCAAAACTTTTACCTCTTACTGTAGATTTCAGAGTCCGAATCAGAAGAGTCGCTCCTGCTTCTGTGCCTCCTTTTCTCTTTTTTCTTCTTCTTCTCCTTCTTGCTCTTCTTTTCCTTCTTGCTCTTCTTTTTACTGTCGGACCTGTAATCAATAACACACACACACACACACACACACACACAAATGAATTCTGTCACCTGTTACACACACTTTACAGTTTGAGTGTTATTTTTCTTTTCTGTTAACCACAAAAGAAGATATTTTGAAGAATGTTGCAAACCTGTAACCATTGACTTGCATAGCATTTGCTTTTCCTACTATGGATGTCAATGGCTACCGTTTACGAAAATTCTTTCAATTATCTTCTTTTGTGGTAAACAAATTTTAAAAAGGAGCTTGGGAAACACTTCACTGAAAGTAAATGGTCAGAACTATTCTTTTTCAGCACTGTCATGTTTCTTCATTATTTGCAATATTTGAATGTATTCCTGTTTTCACAACACGTAAACACAACAAAAAAATCCTGCAGCTATTCGTCACATTTTCCATATGTTACACTGTAAAAAAACAAGTTTTTGTATTGTTTCTAGTCCAAATATCTAGAAATTCTAGCATTTTCTTAAGTAAAATTATATATATTTGTTAATTTAAGTGAGTTTTCCTTTAAACAAGCAAAATGATCTAGTTTCCCTTTGAAATAGGATTATTTTTATTTGCTTTTGAGATGGAAATAGTGAGAATTACACCTGAGTGACTCCATTATGCTCGGCTGTGTTACTTTTGGTTGCTAGGCAACCAATACTACAGTGAGCCACTCAACAACCTGATTTAAACTCACTTATTTGTGAGTTTTGTTATATTTTCTTTCTTTTTTTCCTTTGAACTTTGATGATATTCACTTCACATGATGTTACGATGGTAATTACAGATCTACAGTTCTCCAAAACTACAGTTTAAAGTTTTATTTTAAAAAGCTAATATGGATCATGGACGTCCTGATGTCTATATTATACCTTTTATCTGCTTTATCAGGTTTGCTGTCCTCCTCTGGCATCTGACTGGCTTCTTGCGATCTTTCAGATTTGTGATGCTGCCAAAAAGAAATTAATAATAAAATGGATTAAAGATCAGCGTTGATTTATTATGTGTTTAGATATTAAAGAGATAGTTCACCCCAAAATTAAAATTCAATCTTTTACTCACTCAATTGACTTCACTTTTTCAATTGAACACAAAAGAAGATATTTTGAAGAATGCTGAAAAATCGGTAACCATTGACCTCCGTAGTATTTGTTTTTACTACTATGGAAGTCAATGGTTACAGGTTTTCAGCTTTCTTCTTTATAATATCTCCTAGAAGAATGAAAGGTTTGGAACCAGTTGAGGATGAGCAAATAGTGAGGAAATTTTCATTTTTGGCCGAACTGTTCCTTTAAAAGCCATGACACATTGTCAAAAATAGAAATTAAGCAAATCTTTGGAATAATTCAACCAAAAATGAAAATTTTGTCATCGTTTACTCAGTTTTTTTTACTCAAAATTGACTTTTGATCTTCAACTGAACACAAAAGAAGATATTTGAAGAACGGTGGAAACCTGGTTAACATTGACTTCCATAGTGTTTGTTTATCCTACTATGGAGGTCAATGGTTACCGGTTTTCAGCTTTCTTCATAACATCTCCTAGAATAAAGAAACTCATATATGTTTGGAACCACTTGAGGATGAGCAAATAGTGAGGATTTTTTTTTTTCATTTGTTGGCAGAACTGTCCCTTTAAAATCCTTGACACATTGCCAGAATCGAATTAGAAATTAAGCAAATTTTTCGACATACCGTGAAAACTGGCAAACCCATTTTGACGGCCTCTTTTTCCTGCCTGGAGAGCGGCATTCCTCTGGGCCCGGACCTGATCAACAACATTACAGTCTCACATCTGTAAGATTCTACTAATAAACAAAAACAGGCTGTAAATCTAGACGAACCAGTTACTACAGAAGCTTGTTTTCTAGCGCTATTATCATGTTCCCATATGACAAATGAACTGAGCTTAAAGGGGTAGGTAACCCAAAAATGACCATTTACTCACCCTAGTGTGGTTTCAAACTTTTTTTTCTGTTGAACACAAAATAAGATATTTGAAAAAAGCTGAAAACCTGTAACCATCGACTTCCATAGTAGGAAAAACAAATATTATAGAAGTCAATGGTTACAGATTTTCAGCTTGCTTCAAAATATGTTCTTTTGTGTTTAAAAGAAGAAAGAAGTCAGACATTGTTTTAAACAAGTGAAGAGTGAGTAAATGATGAAATTTTTTTAAATATTTTTTACAATTATTGGACTCTGCAAATGTTATGAACTACTCTGGGAAAAAACATAATTCAAAACTCATGATTTCATGAGCCCATTTATTATATTTTTAGGAGGTAAAATAAAAATATTGAGTGAAAATAAAGATAAAGAAATTATAATTTTTTACAAATATTGGACTTTGCAAATGTTATAAACTAACCTTGAGAAACAATCATCTAAAACTGCACTTCTGCACATTTAATGCAATTTTAAGAGGTAAAAAAATAAATATTGAGTAAAAATAAGGATGGAGAATGACCTTTTTTTATAAATATTGGATTTTGCAAATGTTATGAACTACTCTGGGGAAAAAACAATGCAAACCTGCATTTCATGACCACATTTAATACCATTTTTAAAGGTAAAAATAAATAAAATACTTATAGCAAAAGCCTTTTACCGGGAGCTTCCGAGTCCAGAAACCCTGTCCACGTCCTGCTCCTCGCCCTCTCCTTCCCTCCTGCACACGTCCGCTAGATCCTGCAGGTATGATTTTAAACATAAATATCAATCAGAAAATAAAACAATTAATAATGCAAATCACTAAAATGTCCTCATCTGGATGTTTACAAACCTCTTTGGTAAGGCCAGTTGGCTGCCTTTTGATGGTTTTATGACCTCTAGAATAGATGAAAAAAAACATATTGAAATGTATAGTCGTTTTATTCAGCATTTTCCTGATCAGTGGATCAGACTTACAGTGCCGCCAGCATTGCCTCGTGCTCTGCCTCGCGTACAGCCTCCATCTCCTGCTCTTTAGTCAGAGCCTTGCCACTCTTCTTATCTTTAGCATACCAGGTCAAATCCTTGCCTTTCTGCCACCGTCCAACCGGTGCCATGAGGGAATTCCCTGAAAATATGAACACAAGAACTAGGGTGAATAAACCAAGGTTATATAGTTAACTAAAACCAAAACCATAAAATTAAAGGTGTGTGAGTGTAAATATATCATATATACACACAGCGAAATATGCTTTATTTACTTAAAGGGCACCTATTTTACCCATTGGTGTAGGTTTCCTCCGGGTGCTTCGGTTTCCCACACAGTCCAAACACATGCGCTGTAGGGGAATGTAATAAGCTAAATTGGCCGTAGTGTATGAGTGTGTGTGTGTGAGTGTTTCCCAGTACTGGGTTGCAGCTGGAAAGACATCCGCTGCCTAAAATATATACTGGATAAGTTGGTGGCGACCCTAGATTAATAAAGGGACTAAGCCGAAAAGAAAATGAATGAATAAAATTGAAATATAACAACCTCCACACAACCACATATTCAAGCCTAAAAATAAACCTGTGACTATTAAAAACTATCACATAAGTCTTATTCCTAATACTGTAATGTTGAAGAATGTAGTATTACATTATTATCTAAGATCTTAATGTGATAAATATAAACACATTATTGGTTTCCTACATAATAAATGATGGCCATTTTACTGAAATATAAAACACATATCTATTGCTTAAATAATAATTATATATATATATATATATATATATATATATATATATATATATATATATATATATATATATACTAACTGGCACCGTGGTAATAAATGCCCAGTGTAAAGTTACCCATTTACACTCATTTACTTAACTATCATTATCAGTGGGGGGGTATTTAGTTTTTATCATGTTAATGCATTTAGATACAAAAACATGCGTTTTTAATTAAAAGATAAATGTGTATAGGGAGGAAAATATAACTCAGGAGAGAATCAACACCAAAAAATTGACCTGACTGAAAGAAAGCAAAAGATAAGCAGGCAACTTTGTATTTAAAATGAAAGGTCAGTCAGATGGGCGTCTTTTTCAATAATAAAAAAACTGTGATAGGTCAAATGCGTCCACCAAATTATAAATCCTACTATGACTGTAGTCTTCTTATGAATATTACTTTGCTTGCGTCACGATTGGCCCGTAAGATTACCTGACGTCACCAACAAATATGAATTATTCATAGTTCTAGCACGAGTGGCAGTCATATTAATGAACTGCGCATGCGCTTAAGCGAAACTCCTGTAGGACGCTCTATGGAGGATTACCAGGCACGTCCACATGACCTTATTAATATTAATAAGCCGAGCCTTTGCCATAGTTGAATTTATAAAATGACCAGCTAGTGTGTGCGTCCCATGCGATTCTAGGTATTTTACCTAGCAAAGTTCAACACGTCTACACACTAACCAAACACACAACTGTGTCCGACACACAAAATAAACAGACGATGTAATGAGAGCTCACGCCACGGGGAAAGGTAGGAACTCATGTTATTATTAGTATGAACGGATTTATTCTGAATAGAAACTATAAGACAATATGACAGAAGAAAACGTGCTGATATTATTTTAAAAGTAGCATCTTCTCAGAAATACATGCAAGTTGTTTAACTATTCAATATGAGTCTGCTTTAAAATTATAATTCCCACAAGCTTCCTGAACAGGTTGACCAAGTCTGTATGGTGTTATAACGTGTAATTAAAGTGCTTCAAGTTTGTGAAGTACAAATAAAATATTGCTTATTTTAATATACTTTGATGTTTTGGAAATTGCGCGTTTAACAGACACAATAACAGAGCTGAGATGCTAGTCGCGGCTAGTTGTGCTAGCTCGATACTCACCCAAGTAGTTCTCTCTGTGTTTATCCACTTTAACATCATCCCAGTTGAACTGGTCCTGACCGCCTCTCACCCCTCCAGATCTCGAAGAGCCGAACATGACTAAAATCAGCTCAATCCTACACACGTTCAGTGCCTAAAACCGCTGAGATATTTACACGTGTGTAGAAGGAGAACTGGGCCTCGCTTTCTCACAACATCCGGGAATCCGCTTATCTTTCTTTAGCAATAGATTTCAGTGTGAAATATCTTTAATATCCTTTAAATATCCTGTCGAACAAGAACCATTCAGTACGAGAACATAAAACGTCTATGTTTAAAAAAAAAAAACCTAAATTGTGCTTGTGGTGTAAAACAGCATACGACTTAAAGATCATCTGTTGCGCAGCGCGACCGCGCACGGATGTTTTGTAGATCTGCTAAAACGGCCGCGTCTGATGACGTCACACGGGCATCAGTAATGGCTCTCATGCGAAAACCAGTCACCTGAGCCAAAGAGGAAGATTTTTAGCGGAGGGAGAAAGACATTCTCCGTATTTTTTCATCGCTCTTCTCCTGATGTATGTGAAGTTTGTCTCCAGGCTTTTTTCGGGTGAGTTTAAATGAGCTCGGGCGTTTATGTCATATGCAATTACTGTCAGTCGCATCGTCTTTCCTTCAGTTAACGTTAAGAGTTGTTGTAGTTTATCGTTAGCTGTGAAGTATTATACTCTTCATTTTAAGCCGTAAATGTGCCTTCTTTACTATATTACTCTCGTAGCTAATTGTGTTCTTGTCTCAAAGTGAACGTGCTGATTTATGAATGAACCATACGCATGTAATAGATGTGTAATATAGTGTGCACCGTGCTTATATCTGGATCTATCTATTTAGTTTGTGTGTGTAGATGTGTTGCATGTGGAAAATGTTTCAAATTAAATGTCTAATTTAGTAGCATATGTTAAAAAACGATAGTAAAAATGCCATTTTATCAGTCTGACATTTGATTAATTGATGATGCGAAAAATTTAAGGGACTTTTCACCAAAAAATGACAATTTACTCTCATTTTATTTACTCTCAAGCAGTGGCGGAAAGAGTACTGAAAAAGCATACTTAAGTAAAAGTACCGTTACTTACCTAAAAATGTAGTGCAAGTAGAGTAAAAGTATCTGTTGTAAATATTACTCAAAGTATGAGTAAAAAGTAGACCTTTCAAAGGTACTCGAATAGTGAGTATTACGCTGTGAAAAGCTGATGCATTTACATATAATTTGTGGATGTGTGTGTGTGTGTAAACGTAACATTCTGTAGTGCACTTAGTTACTGCCCCAGCAGGCAAACAACGTCATAAGATGCTAATATTAGGTTAGATTTAGGTTGTGATGTCAGGTGACCAAAATTCAACGTCTAGCCAGCGTCTAAGGATAACGTTATTTTGATGTCCAATAATGACGTCAAATGACATTGATATTTGTGTTAGAAAATGACCAAAATCCATCCAACGTTGAGCCAACATCTTAAACCAACATTCTATTGACGTCACATACTGACATTTATTCGTCAGGTATGGCAACCAAAATCCAACGTCTGATAGACATCATAGTGGTAACGTACACAAAACGTCAAGCTGTAACATCATCAGACGTTAATATTTGGTTGGTTTTAGGTTGGACGTTGAACATTGACGTTGGTCTGACGTTGAGTTCTGATGTCAACTCGATTTTCATTTCCAAACGAAATGCAACGTCCCCACAACATTGGGGTACATCGTCAATCTGACGTCATGCTGACGTCTTGTGCGTGCTGGATGTTTAAGGCCATGTCGGTCATCATACAGAAAGAGCTAGATAGAGAAAGATACAGTAAACATCCATCATCTTCTCATCAGTGACATGCATCTAAACAGTCTCTGGGTCAATGCGTGTAAAGATTTTGGACATCTTCATGGAAACTTTTAATGCTTCCAAACAGTTTGCTGCATTTATAAATCGCCAATGTCTTGAGGTAGTATATTATGTCGGATTTACCTTCTATGTGCGATTTGATTGGATAGGAATCACAGGACTGATTCTTCTAATCCCCATTAGACAAGAATAAATAAAGCAGTGACTTCAGATTGAAGGAAAGTAGTGGAGTAAAAGTACCGATACTGCACTAAAAATGTACTCAAGGGAAAGTAAAAGCACACATTTTTAAAACTACTTAGTAAATTCCTGAGAAAAACTACTCAATTACAGTAATTTGAGTGTTTGTAATTAGTCACTTTACACCACTGCTCTCAAGTAATGTTAATTCCAAACCTTAATTCTGTTACACACTAAAGAAGATATTTTGTCCTGAAGTGTTTCAGATGAACAGCCTTTTGATGAAAAAATATCTTGAATTCTGTTCTGAAGATGAATGAAAGTTAGCTAAGTTATGAAACAATCTGAAGGTGAGTAACTCTTCGAACTAAGTTAAAGACAGTGAGAGATGTGAAGGAGAGGAAAATCGATAAACATCTCAGTTTTTCCTACAAAAAAGCCCTCCTATTGTGCAATAAACGTCCTTTAAAGACTTTCCATCATTAATTTCTAGGTCAGCCTGCATTAAATACTATTGAAATTTATAGCAAAGTCCCTTTTAAGGTATAAGGCTTAATGTATGCTATAATATATTATTTATATATAAAATATTCATTCTATATTAATGTATATTATGCATGTACAGCAAGGAAAATAAGTATTGAACACTGTTTTTCTCAGAAAACATATTTCCAAATGTGCTGTTGGCTTGAAATTTTCAGCGGATGTTGATAGCAACCAAAGAAATTCTTATGTGCAAATAAAACAAATCTAATTAGTTTACAAATGAATTTATGCGAAATAAAATGAAATGACGGAGGGAGAAAGTATTGAACACATAAAAAAGGGAGGTGTAGAAAGGCAGTGAAATCCCAGACAGCAGCTGAACTCTCTCAGTAGTTCTTCAGCAACCCTCTGCGCTTCCTCAGTGTAGATGAATATCAGCTGCTTCAGTCCAACATCTACATTAGCAGGAGGATGAAGATGAAACCAGGGTGGACATTTCAGCAAGACAGTGATCCAAAACACAGCCAAGGAGACTCTCAGATGCTTTCAGAGAAAGAAAATCAAGCTGTAGAATGGCCCAGCCAATCACCTGATCCGAATCCAATAGAAAATGCTAAATAAAGCTCAGATTTGATAGATGATACCCACAGAACATCACGATTTTTACACTCTGTTGAAGTCTGTGAAAAACTCACACCTGAGCAATGCATGTGACTTCATTCTCCATCTTTAAGCTGCCATCACCAAAAAAGCCTTGTATATAAAGTATTAAATACATTTCAGTAGTTCAGGACTTTCTCCTCGTGTCCTTTCATTGTTATTACACAGAACATTTTTTTCATAATTTTTTTTGTTTTGTTTTATTTTT